>NW_007728631.1:159552-159876 GCF_000696425.1 Galeopterus variegatus | reverse complement strand
TCCATCCATGTTGTTGCAAATGGCAGTATTTCATTCGTTTTTATAGCTGAGTAGTATTCCATTGTGTAGATAAACCACATTTTCCATATCCACTCATCCAATGATGGACATTTGGGCTGGTTCCAACTCTTGGCTATTGTAAAGACTGCTGCAATGAACATTGGGGAACAAGTATACCTTCGACTTCATGATTTCCATTCCTCTGGGTATATTCCCAGCAGTGGAATAGCTGGGTCATATGGTAGATCTATCTGCAATTGTTTGAGGTACCTCCATACCATTTTCCACAGAGGCTGCACCATTTTGCAGTCCCAACAACAATGG
>NW_007728631.1:156706-159081 GCF_000696425.1 Galeopterus variegatus | reverse complement strand
CTATGTTTTCTTTAAGAAATTTTATTGTTTCAGGGTGTATATTTAAATCCTTAATCCATTTTGAGTCGATTTTATTATATGGTGAGAGGTATGGGTCTAGTTTCATTCTCCTGCATATGGATATCCAGTTATCCCAGCACCATTTGCTGAAGAGGCTGTCCCTTCTCCAGTGAATAGGCTTGGTGCCTTTGTCAAAGATCAAATGGCAGTAAGTGTGTGGGTTGATTTCTGGATTCTCTAATCTATTCCATCCATCAGTGTGTCTGTCTTTATGCCAGTACCATACTGTTTTGGTTATTATAGCTTTGTTGTATAGCTGAAAGTCGGGTAGTGTTATGTCTCCAGCTGTATCCAATGGGATACTGCAAGAGCAGTATTAAGGGGAAATTTATTGCATTAAAAGCTCACCTCAGAAGAATGGAAAGATGGCAAGTGAACAACCTAACACTTCACCTTAAGGAACTAGAAAAACAAGAACAATCCAAACCTAAAGTTAGCAGATGGAAACAAATTATTAAGATCAGAGCAGAACTTAATGAAATTGAAACCCAAAAAACAATACAAAAGATNGCGGGAGCGCTGCCACGCTTCCCAAGCGGCGCACTTATCCAGTGCGCCACTGGGCCGGCCCAGATTGGAAGTACTTTAATTCCCTCTAGTGTAGTCTTTAGGGCATATTCTGTATCTCCAAAAGTGGATTGCACTTAAGTGGCTTAGCCAGGACTCTTATCAATGGAACGAATTTACACTAAAATAAGATAAACAATGTTTATCGGCTAACTAATCAGAGCAATGCAGAAAAGACCATTAAAAAGTCAGAATCAAGTTTTTCTGAGCCAAACTGGACTTCTATTCGGCTTTTACACATTTAAATTATATACGGATCTTTCAAGTGTCAATGCATATGGATAGTTCTATAAGACCAAATTTTAAGATAATTTTAGTCAGATAAAAAGTAGAATTTTAATGTTACTGAAATGGCTTTGAAAGTTTCTTTCTTTCATGGAAAAACTTACAGAAGATTTAATAAACATGATAAATTCAATAAAATTGAAAAAAGTTGAGGTAAAGTGTTTAACATTTTGTTTTGATTATTTTTATAAATCTAAGAATAAAGAAAACCCACTCGTTAGTCAAAATGTAATTAATCAAACAAACTAATTATTATTCTATTGAAAATCAGTGTGTGCCGAGTATAACAAATCTTTGAGTATAATCATAGTCTTTGACCTAATGGGGAAAAAAGGCCAAAAAAAACGACACTGAATTATACCTTCTGCTTGAAAAAAATTAGAAAATGTAACCAAGAGAATTGCTAACATTAGTGCTTTTAATCATAAGCTGTGCTTTTTGTTTGTATAGAACAGAAGAACTACATCCCAGCTAGACAATAAATTGCTATTTCTTCCAATTTTAGGGCAGATTAACCTTAAACAAGTTCAAAGAGAAAAAAAATAGCACCTAAATATCCCAAACCCCCCTTCCCCCGAAATTTTGTATTTCCACACTCTAGTCTGAGAGAGACAAAGGGTGGTTTAAAAATCTCTGCATGTGTTTTAGGCAATTGATTGTGCTATGTGATAACAGTAGTAATGATGTAATTATTTAATAGAACAACGTTAAAATATTGCATTTTGAGTTAATCACTGCCTTAAAACACAGAAAATGGTTAAGCAACCCTCTGTACTTGATCAGAGGAAAGCAGGAATTGTATATTGTCATTATTTGTAAAGATATAGTAAGTAACACCCACTATTATAGAAACAATACTTTTATAGAACGCACATCAAGTTTACTGCCATATTGTAGAGCGTGCCTAGTATAGTATTCAGAATATGTGATTATTTTTATTTAAAAAGAGAAATTTTGCAAATTTAGAGAAACATTTTAATATAGCAATTTAAAATAATGCAGAGTGTTTTATGCTAACAAAACAGCAACAAAAATCTAATTGCTACTTTTTATTTCTGGAGTACATTGACATTGACATTTGCTCTGAATAGAGAGTTTCCTGCTATTTTATCTTTCAAAAGTAAACAGGCATTACCTAAATAATTTAAAACATTGAACTGAATCATGCGTACATTCCAGACACACAATATAGATTACAATAGACTCTCAGAAAAGGTGTCAGTCCAGAGCTGGGACTTTGATGAGCAAATCTGGACATGGAAGACAAACCTACAGGAACATATGAAAATATATTTACAGTGAACATAGCAATTTGTGCAGCAGTGTGTGCTCACTGTTTTCAGAGTGGACAGCAAGAGATTTGGTGGGTGTGGAGGAAAACTGCAAGTTTTAATTTTTACCTTTTAATTTCCTGCTTTTTCTTCTTCCTACCATCCCCTTCTTCTGGCAGGAGAGTGATTCCT
>NW_007728631.1:138138-155565 GCF_000696425.1 Galeopterus variegatus | reverse complement strand
ATTTATATGGAATAATAAAAGACCACTCATAGCCAAAGCAATGCCGAGCAAAAAAAATAAACCTGCTATGTTTTAAATATGTCTCCCAAACTTCACGTGTTGGACATTTAATCCCCAAATTTACCTGTTCATGGCATTTGGAGGTGGGGCCTTTGGGAAGTAATTAGAATCAGATAAGATCACCAGGGTGCAGCCCCCCATGATGGGACTGGTGGCTTTATAAGAAGAGGAAGAGAGAGACCTGAGCTTGGCACAACTGCCCAGACCCTCATTAGACGTTAGTGCCATGCTCTTGGACTTCCCAGCCTCCAGAACTGTGAGCTAAATAAACTATTCTTTTCTTTGTAAATTATCCAGTGTATGGTACTCTGTTATAGCAACAGAAAATGGACTAAAACAGGCCTCGATGATATTTTTCTCCTACTTGCTCTTCCAGAATGCCATACCCAGATCAAAAGGCGGTGTCTATCCACTCCTTTTGTAACTGGGTGGGCTTTGTAACTGCCTCAACTAATAGGTTATCAGAAGGTAACACTATGAAATTTATGAGGTTATAAAAGGCATACTACTTTGCTTGCCTCTTAAAAGACTCGCCTTTCGATCTCTGAGCCATCATGTTAGATGTCTAAGGATGTTATGCTGTAGTAAAGTACAAACTAGCCCATGCAGAGAAATCACATGGAAAGTCTCTGAGAACACATGAAGAAAGAGAGGTGTCCAGCCAGCTCCTGGCTGCCCCGGCCACCCAGGCCCTCACTACTGTTCCAGCTCTGACCACCGTCTATCTGACTGCTAGTACTGGAGAAACCTCTAGCTAGACATGCCCAGTTAAACCACTTTTGCATTCTTGATCCACAGAAACCACAGGCAAAAACAAATATTGTTATTGTTTTAAGCCACTAAATTTTGGGATTATCAGTTATAAAGATAATCAGAAGAACCAGCTTAATGCTACTAGTTTTCAGGATATATGGCAATTGTACATACTTGAATACAAATGTACACACACACTTGCACAAACACACAGAATATCTGCCACAAGCTATACAGCCAGTAGAAAAACACTGGACCTATTGAAGCAATCTAAAGAATCTATGGTTCCTCCTATTAAATACTGGGAACCGGCAAATAGCATATGCTTGTTTTCTATTTTCCTGAAGAGCTAACATATTTTATCTATGTGGATGTAGCTCCCATAGCACAATTTTACCTCCCATTTAACTTTCTATAATCACCTGAGGTCATTTACTAAAGAACTTAGTGTCTTTATTCCTTCTCTAAGACCAAATATTGAACAAACAGCAATTACTCAACGTGTAATAAATTCAACATTCTCAAATAAGTTGAAAAACAGAACAAGCCTAGTACATTTCAAAACTGTTTCTCAAGAAATACTGCATTACGCCTCTTAATATAAGCCACTTAGCTAGAAAACAGCACCAGTGTGTGCACCTGAACTACCAATTCAGGACAAAAGAAAAGATATGAGGCTTCACCTATGAATATTCTTGATAATTTGGATTGCCTAGTTCCTGAGGCTATTGGGATAGTTTAAAAGATCCACCTCTATTATAAAAATATAGGAAAGGCCTACAGTTACTGAGCAGGAAAGCAATTAAGGGAGAGTTGGGTTGCAATGTGGCTTTGACCTCCATGCCAGCACCTTTGTGTGCAGTAGGAAATAGTACACTAAGCACAGACTTGAGTATTCCAAGTCAGGCTCCTTTGAAAAGAGTTTGGGTTAAGTCTCACTCCCCTTTCAGCTTACATCCTCCTCTCCACCACCTATCTGGATAAGGGGACTCCTGTAACACCAGGAAAAAGGAACTGTGATTTTGGTAAATTTCACCAGGATCCTCTCTGGGGAGGTGGCAGAGGCCAACTTATCTGGGATATAATGGATGAGCCTCACATTGGAATCCTCCCAGTATGGTAGGATAACTGCACCTTATAAGCAAACAATTTGGGGGGGTTCACTGTTCCCTTTCTTTCTCTTTCACTCTCACTCTCTCTCTCTCACACACACACACACACACACCCAACATCTTCACAAAATTACCCCCTTCCTTGCCTCTTCTCTACACCCACCCCTCTCAGAGCAGAGCCAGGAGGAGACGCCAGACGGGACTCAGTAGCAAAAGTTAGCCTCCTGCATCTCATCAAAGTAAATCTAAATCAAACTTTAGTCCAGTAAATGTGTCTTCACTGCCAACAAAGAACTAATTGTATTACACACTAAAAGGAGCGTAGGGAAAAGTTTACACATTCCTTCTTGCTAACATTGAGTTTAGGCCATATTTTAAGTGTTAGTAACTTGTAAATAATTGTTAGTCTTTTATGTCTATTTCTTTTTACTTTTATGAAGAAAATCTATCTCTACCCCCCACAGTAAAGACTTGTGACCCACCTATTCCAACAGTTAAAAGTTAACTAGTCAGGGAGCAAATATTTATAACTGAGCCTTTGCATATGGCATACATAAACATTCAGTATCATGTACATTTAGTGTATTCTAATATTTAAATAAATGATGTTCACTTTAATCACTTATGTGAATGAAATTGTTTAGAAAAAGGCTAAATTAAAGATGAATGTAAAACTCTAGCTTACTTTAAAAACATTCATAATAATTTAAATAGCTAATGTACATTTAGTGTATTCTAATATTTAAATAAATGATGTTCACTTTAATCACTTATGTGAACGAAATTGTTTAGAAAAAGGCTAAATTAAAGATGAATGTAAAACTCTAGCTTACTTTAAAAACATTCATAATAATTTAAATAGCTTACTGCTAACCTCCACATTGCAAAGTCATCATAAACCTATTTTCATAAACATGTTTTCTTTCTGCTGCTATTGTTTGCTCCGTCTAAGCGAGGGGCTATCTGGATTCATTTCAAATGTTCTTATATTACATGTCACTCTAAGGAAATCTTTTTCCAGATAAGTTGTAACGAACATGTATTTTTTAATGGCAGGTATTTTATCATCTGTAGCCATTTAGATTATAGGTGTGGGATCCTGTTTTATATGGCACCCTGCTACCGTGGAACTTTTCTTTTAGCTGTTTGAGTTAGAAAGCCTCTGCCAAACAAAACAGTAGGAGGGAAACTGTAAAAAAGATTTAAAATGCTAAAAAAAGAAATAAGTGAACAAGCAGCAATCTAAACATAAACTAAAGGACTATTCCCATGACCTACGTTTGAGGGAAAAAAATAAAAGATGCGGAGAACTAACAGAATACAAGTTTAACATCTCACATATTGTCTTTACAAGAAGTAGAAATTATATCAGCTGATATATAAGTACACTGTTGTACTACAGGTGTTCTGTCACAAATCTCAGACATTATTTTGTCAGATTCTGACTTCATATAACTTCTTTCTAAAATGAGACAGAACAATATAAAATTTTAAAAGAGAAATTAAAAAATGCTCTTCTCAGGAAAGCTCACTGAAATGTAAGGCAGAAGCAATTATGGACAATAATCCAATCACGAAAATGGGATAGTCTCAATATCGCCCTTTGAAATACCCTTGTTATCTGGTTAGTGACTGGTACGACTTCAGAAAATGAATCTCATCTTTCTTTGATTCAGGCACACTGCTTTTTTACAGGTTTGAAACGCATGTAATCAGATGAGTATTAAAAGTGAAATATATAACATATTATTTAGTATTTGAAGGAGAGTATCTTTATTCAGATTGAATACAATCCAACATTTCAATTACACACATACTTTAATCTTCAGGAGAAAGGCTGATTTAGGAAAAGAGAAGGAGTTAACTTGTGCGGAGCCCAGAGTCAGTCGGTCAGTCCATCTGTCAGTCAGGCATTCTCTTAAATAACACTCTTGAGCACTGGTCAGGAGCCAGATGTCTGGACTCTGGGCATGCACACATAGGGACATTTGTGTGCCTTATAACCTGCAACCCTCCTGCACAGCTGGAATCACTGCTGGGATTTCCAAAATTCAGAAAGGTTAAGTCACCATCTGTCAGTCAGGCATTCTCTTAAATAACACTCTTGAGCACTGGTCAGGAGCCAGATGTTCTGGACTCTGGGCATGCACACATAGGGACATTTGTGTGTCTTATAACCTGCAACCCTCCTGCACAGCTGGAATCACTGCTGGGATTTCCAAAATTCAGAAAGGTTAAGTCCTATACTCAAACTCAAGGCAGAATATGGACAGGGACACAGTTGTAGAAGCACTTCTCACCACCACAGTTATCCTCAAGAGCTAGGTAGGGGAATTCAGTCACTTAATCTATAATACTTTTAGTCAAGGAAGAGTTCATTAAATCTCAATTGGTTAAGTCCTGAATTAAACTCTGAACCAGACTGGATAAATCATCTCATTTTATAGTCCTATCACATGTATCTACTTATTGGGAGGCCAGGAGGCATTTTCCAGTTTCCTGCTCACAGAGGGAATGCCATCCTTTTTCTTTTGTCCATATTTTCTCTTAACTAGCTGTGCAAGAACAAGTGTGGCCTTCTAGAAAGGATTGCAGTCTCATCCTTCTAAATGTTACGGCAGGCGTCCTAAATCAGTCTGAAGAATAACCTATCAATTAATTTCCAGTGTTGTATAATACCAGTATGTGCCCCTAAGCATCACTGAGGGAAAGAAGAATATTTTGTAGGTGGCTTTATAGAACCATTAGAAAACAAAAGTATCTTGAAGAGGACTAGCAATATTTAATATATGAAATACAACTTTGGTTTGTCGGTATTCATCAATTAATATTAGTGAGATTGGTCCTCTTTCCTAATCCTAACTTTAAAGTCATACCAGCCTATCCAGTTCCTCTCCAGCAATAATCAAATACATGAAATGGGTGCTCACTGAATCAAACACAGAGGTGACTTCATGAAGACATAAAGATGATAAAAAGGTTTCACTATCTCTTAAAATTAGTGGCAGCTAGTGAAATAACAATAGCTAGCATTTTGCAAAATGATAATCTCAAGGAAATACGTCTAGTCTAATCAAGCTATTTACATTTTCCTAAGGAAAATATTTGTGGCCTTTATTACACAGGACCAAATACATGAACAAAAGTAACAGTCAACTGCCCATACCAGAAAATTAAAAGTAATATGTTATTGTTCTTTCCAGTTGATTGATTCATTATTCATTTCACAATTATTTACTGAGGACCTACTTACTATGCACTAAGCACCAGGGCTACAGTGATGAATAAAAGAGATATGGTTACTACCTTCATAGCGCCTATGGTCGGGCAGCAGACAATCAGAAAACATTTATAAAAAATACATATGTTCGTAAGCAGTGATAATAAGATGATGAAAAATTACTGTTTCTTTTGAGGATAAATAAAAGTAACTCTGTGAAAAATGACATATTACTAATACTATTAATACTATTGTGGCTTCTGTTGCCTCAAACGTATTGCAATTAAACAGACTTTAATGTTTTAAGCTCTTTTCCAACATCCTGTTATAACTGCAGAGCAATGCAGAAATTGAGATGTACATGAGCAAGTATAGATAAAGTGCTATATAGATAAAGAGACAGGACATACAAATAAGGAACAAGAAGCAGTTTGGTTTAGCAGCAACTTCAGCAAAGTGAAGTAGGGCAATAGAATTAAGGCTACAAAAGGTGGAGGGGGAGGTGTTGAGTGCTTTGAGTATCAGACCAAAGTTTCCAAGCTTTGTCAGTGGGGAGAAGGGAAACCGATAACGAACTTAGAATGTGACTTTGTGAAGGCTGATGTTATTATTTTAGAAGAAATAGGCAAAATGTATAAGGAAGGGATAAGCAATGCTTAGGAATATCATTTAAGGGACTGCCACAATAATTAGTCAGTGAGGGTCTGGATTACTAATACATCAATGGGATTTAAAAGAAGACAAGTATAAACTATTGAAGAGAAAACATTTTATGAGTCAGTAACTGTTATGGACCGAATGTTTGTATCTCCTCAAAATCCATATGTTGAAATCTTGACCTCCAAAGTGATGGCATTAGGAGGTGGGGCCTTTGGGAGGATAATGAGGTCATAAGGGTAGAGCTCTCATGAATGGAATTAGTACCTTTATAAGAAGAGACATGAGAGCTTGCTTCCCATCTCTGCTCTCCACCATAGGAGGAAACAATGAGAAGACAGCCCTCTGCAAGCCAGGAAGCAGGTCCTCACCAGACACTGATTCTACCAGTACCTTGATCTTAGACTTCCCAGCCTCCAGAAGTGTGAGAAATAAATCTCTGTCATTATGTCACCCAGTCGATGGTATTCTGTTACAGTAGCCCTAATTAAGACAGTAACTGACTGGATACAGAAGACAACCCTTTGAGGATTAAAATCCAAGATTCCACCAGGGACCGTTGAGCTATAAGCAATAAAGCAGGATGGATGATAATGAGTTTGATTTTAAATCCAATGAGTTTGAGGTACAGGCAACACATCTAGCTGAAGCTTATCAGGAGGGCAGGACTAGAAATCTAGATTCGTCATCCTCATAGAAGTGACTATGATGTTGGAAGGGTAGCCAAAGAAGAAAGCAGAGGTAGAGAAAAGCACTGAAAACAGAATCTTAGGGGAACCTTAAATTCAGTGGTCATGAAAAGATGTCAGAGATGACAGGAAAAGAGCAATTGGGGAAATAACTGAATCAAGAGAGTGGAGAATAAAGGAAACCATGAGAATGAGATCAAGAGCATTCAGTGAAATCAAGTGCTGGGGAGAGACTGAGGGATACAACGTCTGAGAACAGGCACTGGATTAGGAAGAGAGAGAGTTTTACTGGTTGCTAATTACTAATCATGTTTGAAAGAAGAGTCAAGTCTCAGATGTGATGACTGCTGCCCCATGCCTGAAAACTCTGATAGAGCTCTATCATCTTATATTTCAAGGGAGAATCTAGGTTATTCTCTTGCCATGTCTTTGAGGATATCTTTGATGCCTTATCACTCTAGCAAATATAAGTGCTATAAGAAGCAAAATAAAGAGAGTGTATATCTACATTTCTCACTCTTTGATAGGGAATTCTGTGGGGAAGGTATCAGGCCCAATTATCATTTTCCTTTAACAGACCAAAAGTCTAAAGCACTTAAAGATGTTCAGATTATTCATAATGTCAGTCATGCAATAATAAATGAGGGCAGGCCCCTAACTTGCTATGTAAGAGCCTTATCTTCTATACATTATATTTGACCATATACTCACACAGTTTTAGTGTGGAGTTCCAAGTAACATTTTAGGACTCATTTGACATAAGATATTTCATCAAAGTTATTTTTCTTTAACCATATCTCAGTGCATGGCAATATTTTGTAAGAATATGGAAAATTAGTAATTATATCAGGTTAAATTCACAATGTATATCACGTTCTTACTTAGTAATTCTTCTAGAAGTTAAATTGAGAACATAGTTAGAGAATTGCAGATTTACGTACCTGTGGTACCCATCTGGAAGACACAAAGCTGGTTACTTCTATTACAGACAAGCCAGTTTGGGAAAGTTGATTGATAAATTCAATTTTTATATCTGTAGGAACTATAACCTATAAAACATCCAAAGTTATTTTATTTCATCATTTTAAATGGTATAGAAGCACACACAGATTACTTCCTAACTGAAAGCAAATAAAATTTATGATTTATAAATTCAAGTAGCAATTAAGAACAAACATAGCCATGTAACATAAAATCCACAGAAGTCTTTAAAATCTTAAGAAATATTAATATTTAGACTTATCATTTGAAATAAACTGTGTAAAAACTAATATAAAACTACCTTTTCATTCTGCAATCCATCTCTAGGTCCAACTTCTACTATTTTAACATACTCAGGGAGTCCAGATAACTGAGATGATTCCTGGAATGCAAAACACAAGATAAGAAAAATAAATAATTTTCAGGTTGCCACACTGGATTATTTGAAGACTTAAACAATCACACTTGGTTAAAGTCTTCCACAGAAAGTTAAAACAGTAAGAACTCAACACAATGACATAATCTAAATATCCTGTTTATATAATTTTCAACATGAATTTATTTTTTCTTATAATACTTCTTACGCTATTCAGTCTAGTTATGACTAAAATTCAAAAGATTAATTTCTAAAATATAACTCTGGAATAGTTAATTTAACCAGTATCCAAAGAGCAAATCTGTTGGGTAATTCTGTGTGTAAGGATAAACTCACCAGTTAGAGTTAATTAAAAAATTAGATGCTCATATTAACAGACTTCTACCATGAAGAATCACACAAGATATCACCCTTTATACCCTGAATTTGAGTGTGGATGGCTTGTGCCCAGAAAGTTGAGGCTAGATAAGAAAACTTGCTGTTTTTTCTTCTCTGTTACAAAGCACAGTTACCACCTAAATGCTGTTCTCTGAAGGACAGACCTTTAATAGTATCCAAACCTCAATATCCCACTCAGAATAGCCTACTTCTAGCCCAGTGTAATAAATACCCTGTTCTACATTTTGCCCAAGTCTGAGATGGCAAATTCCGGAACCTCTGTCCCTAGACTCGGTACTATGGACCTAGTTTAGAAGGTCCATTTGCCTTCATAATATTCCTACTTAGAAGGCTATGATTTAAAATAGGAAAAAATAGGAACAGCCTTTCTAAGTTTCATATAGTAGTTAAAACCAAAAGTAAGTTACATCTTTTCAGACTGTACCAACATAATCTCTGGGTACCCCTGAGCTCAGAGTGGGTAACCCATCATCAAGTTCTTCAAATGAAGAGTTGATAGAATCAGCCCAAATCCACAGGGTCTGTGCTTCCAAGTTTTGTTTGTTTGTTTTATTCGTATATTTTTTTATTATACATACATGTGGGGTACATTGAAAAACGTTGATTTTCAATAATTGTGTAGAATGTGTGGTGGTTAGATCAGTATAGTTAGCTTATTCATCATTACAATTCACAATCATTCTTTGTGACCATTGACCAATTCCTCACTAGCCCCCCCTCCCCTTTTCCACCTCTTGTTTTCTAAAAGTTCAGCGTATTATTGTGATTTTTGTTTCTTTCTTTCTTTCTCTCTGTCTCTATTGTTCATTTTTTGTTTTGCCTTTCATCAGGAATAATGAATTCAAGCAAACCAATTCATATTTTCTCACTCTGTCATTGTAACAATCATTGACACATACCGATGAAGTGGTTGTTTTGGATGCAGAACCCACTTTGTATCTATGGCACAGAAGAATGCTCTCTGGCCATTTCTGGGCCCAAAGCCATTATTAGCTTTACCAGCATTCTATGCTAACTCAGCGAACGTTACTGTTACAATGTTTATAGACCACCCTCCACAGTTCCCATGAAATTCGGCAATTCAATAAGAAAAATTAACAAAGAAGGAAAATTCTTATTTCTGCATCTTCTGTGCAGGTTGTGATGAATTACATTAACTTGGGAGGGTGGAGGGTTGAGAAGGGAGGCGTGGGGGTCCTCAGGTTTAGGCTCGGTTTTGGATGGCAATCATGAAATCATGACTAATTTAGAGTGGTTACAATTTCCACCAAGCAATAAAGGAAAGGTATAGCATGGGAAGGAGGAGTAAATGAGAAGACTCCACTCTTCTTTCTTATTACCTCCAGTCCTACGACGGCAGAAATGAAACAAAAATGAAATTAGGCAATCTTAAGCCATGTGGTCTCATTATCCTGAAACTGCATTTTCAACAGCAATTAACTTGGGGCACACATGGACAAAGAGTACTTTACTAAATGGCAATGTTTACTTAAAAAAGGAACATAGTGTTGAGATAATCTGCTGAGTACAATTAAAGAGCTGGGGACCTTCCTCTGCATCAGCATGTTGTAGTTGGCATTATTAACAAGTAACCTGAAGAAATTAAAGTATAGGCCACCAACAATTAGGGCCGTTTCAGTCAAAACAGAATATTTTCTTATTTGATATTATTTTAGGTTCTTCTTGAATATAATGCTGTTTAGCTTTTCTAAACAATTTGAATTGTCAGTGACAGAAGAAATTCACAAATACAGTCAACAAGTAATTACTTACTACAGTCTGTGTTACGTACTGTGCTGAGTAATGAGTATATGCTAAAATAGAACCAGGAATAGATGGACCAATTATATATAGGAGGTAAAAGAGAAGGTAAAGAACAGTATGTTGTGGGGAATATTGGAGAAGAAGCATGTTCTGGTGGGGAGATAATGAGCTCATTTTGAATTTCTGGATTATATGTGCTTGTAGAACATTTACATGGATTTGCCTACTATGCATTGTTTGTACATATCTGAAGCTCCTTAGAAAAGTAAATACAGAGGTAGTAATACCCAGGAAGAGACTGAAGATCATCAAGAGAAGGCTCTCACATGATACATAGTCAGCAAGTATGAAAGGTGACCCACTGGAGAATGAGAAACTGGAGGAGGACCAGGGGACACATGCCCATGCAGTGGGTTACATTTCAGGAACTGTACTTGGGGACCTCAATATTTCATAATGGGCAGTAGGTACACCTGCCCTTTGTTCCAGAAGGAGACACTTTCCCTGCCTTCCAAGGCTTTTTGCTATAAAAACATCCTTGAGAAGACAGTCCTAAATAAAGGCATTAGTGCCTCGCTAGTAAGATGAAGAATTGTTTCCCAACACTTATTACCTTCATTAATTCTCAGATGTTCTCCATAACCAAAACACTTATTCATTATCCAAGATTCAATTTGTCCTCTATTCAGGAAAGACTTTTCAGATCTCCCCAGATAGAATTAAGTAATTTCATTTCTATGATCCCATAACACTTTGTAGAGGCCTATTTTAAAATATATCTGTATTTCTTTGCCTGCCTGTTTCCCCTTTTTAGATTATGAACCCTCAGAGTCATCAAAATGGACACGTAGTAAGCACTGGATCAATATTTGTACATGAATGAATGAATGAATGAATGAATGAATTCCTATATCACACGTAGTAAGCACTGGATCAATATTTGTACATGAATGAATGAATGAATGAATGAATGAATGAATGAATGAATGAATGAATTCCTATATAAAATTTAGAAAAGTAAGATTGGCCTCTCATTTAGCCAACACATGCTAGCCAACATTATTACAGTTACTGGGTGTATGAAATGACCTATCCAAACCAGAATTCCTGCCTATAACTACATTACATTTTAATGGTAAAGAGATCTGGAAGCTACTGTGAAGCAAGGGGGTCGGGGGCACCTTTTCTACACACTGAACATGTTAGAGTTGATGTATTATTTGTAAAGTTACAAGGAATTGAGTTTTTTTAAAAAAGTACTCTGCAGAAGTTAGAAGCATAGTCTTTTAAAAGGCCTGTACTATAAAATTTATTTTTATAGCATTAAAAGTCCTATGTTACTTAGCTCAATGTATCCTGTTTAATGTGCAGTATAGTGTATGATACTAGTGAAAAACAAAAGATGTATTATCCAGCAAGTGTTTCAAAAAGCTATGTTACACGGTTGAGTGTATGCCCACATTTGGCATCAGATTTCTAACGGTTCACTTTCATAGGGCAACAACAAAAGAAATACTATCTTACATTTATATGTTGCTTTATTTTTCCAAAGAACTTTTCTATCTGTGTTTCATCTGTAAAGCTACCCTGTGAGGTAGGCAGAACTGAAAGAGAGATTAAATAACTTTCTAAGTTTACCCAGCTAAGTTCCCTGGCTGCTATTCTAGTTTTCTTTAGGATAAGATTAAATACATCACCAACTATTGAGTTTTGGTTTAAAAAAATAATAATGAACCATTCTTTTATGCAGAACATAAGTGATCAGCTTTACTCACATTTCATTCTTACATAAAATCAAATGGAAGGCATATTTTGATGGCGATTTCTTTGAAATGTGTGTGTGTGTGTGTGTGTGTATAATATATACATTTTCCAGCAGTAGTAATGGGGAACTTCTATATATTCAACCAACCCTCCTAATAGTTATAGACAGGACTGCTTATTACTTACAATACAAGTACTGTTTTTTTTTTTTTTTCACTAGGCAAATAACACCATCCATTGTAGAAATTTCTGTACAGATTTGTATATGTTCCACTCCATTTCTTGAGGAATAATTTTTTGTGTGTATATAAAGTCTTTACGAATACTGAAATATCCTGTTTCATAGCCAGTATTCCCAAGGAAATCCACTATGATGGCCAAATCAAATGTTCGCACTACACAGATGACAAGTCTGAAGCAGAAAATTGCTTAAATTTCTTTTGAAATTCAATTGAACTTTTTAAGGGACCATTAGATATCAGCTTTTCTAAAAGTATCTATTTTTGTCATTTCATCTGAAATATGCATGTGGTGCATTTTGTCGTAATGTTAAACTCTCCACATTCTATTTGTCATTTCTTAGATATTAATTTCTCTTTTAACCAAGTATAATTCGAAATGCACAAACCATTATCACTGATACAGCAGATATCCACAGGAGTCTTGGTCCCCCAGAACAACCAAAAGTCATTTCTCTCCCTAGGTGCCTCTCTAGAATGAAGGGCTGAATCAACATAGATGATATTTAAAACATTCCTTTCAGAATATCCACGTACCAAGGTTGATTTAAAGGCAATCTTTGGCAGTTTAATAAGAATTTATTTGTAACCAAGTAAAAATAGTGTGTAATATACTATTAAGTCATCTAAAACTCCATCATATATTGTGATTTACTAAATTAAAAGGTAAAGGAAGGTATCTGCTTACTTTTTAGCAATTTTTGGATGCCAGAGAGAGGTGGAGAGTTTACCATGCTGTGTTCCCCACAGTCTTCGGTCACAGTTTTATTTTTTTTAATTTATTTATTCATTATTATTATTATTTTACATTTTAAGATGCTATTGTGGAGCAGTTGGGGGGAGGCTGAGAGGGTGGGAGGAGGAGGAAAGGGGGTATGCGGTTCAGGCCCGTGGCACCCCTCTCATACCAGCAGGGGAGCCCAGGGGGCTTCTGATGGCTGCTTGGTCATGGCTGAGCTGGATGCGAACTTTGGGGGGCATGGTTGAGGCCCTCAGCACCCCCACCACCCCAGCTCAGGAGCCCAGGGCACTTCTGGTGGCTGCTCAGTGGTTGTCACTGGGCTGGATGCAGATGTTCTAGGGGGAGGAGTGCCGAGGCCCTCAGCCCACCCTCCACCCCAGCTTGGGAGCCTGGAGGGCTTCTGGTCCTTCCAGGTTTTATAGGTGTTCTTTGGTAGTGTTAGACCTTTACTGGTTAATATCAGAACTTTGTCTCTGATCTGTGGGGTTTTTGTGTTTTCTTTTAGTTCTGTATCAGATTATTAGCTACCCCCATCACTTAACCTCTGCATTGGAAATAATTTGTTGTCCTTTGTTTACTTCTAAAATGGGGGAACTTCCTGTAGGAACCAGCACTCGAGCCCTGTAGTTGAGCTAAATTTCTGCTTTGCTGCTGATTCTCTAGGGAATGCTTTTTGTGCAGCTCAAGTTTTAATTGTTGACCTTGTAAGCACTTCCGAGTCTTGTGAGGTCCATTACAACCAGGTTGTGTGGAAACTCTGGTCTGAGCCTGAGTCCTTTCAGCAAACTGTACCCACTGAAGTTCTATATTCCTGACCAGTCTCCACTGAGTGGGCCCGTGCTGATTGGGGGGCAGATCAGCTGTCCATGCTGCGTCCCAGTGTTCCCCCAGTGGGCCTGTCTCCCCCACCCCCTGCACTCCAAACACTTCCCATGGCACGGGCCATGTGCTGGTCCCTTGCAATGACTCACTGGCCTCTCAGTGGCTCCTTTATTCAGTTGTCTGTGACCCCTCACTCCTATGTGGGTCCAAGGGAACCCTGTTAGTGGTCTTGCTGGCCTGGGGGCCGCCAAGGCCATCTTCTCCTCTGCAGCCTCCAAGCAACTTCCTACAAAGGGCAAAGCAGCAGTTTTTGCCAGCTCTTGTTCCATGTGCTCACCAGGGCCAGCCTTGAAGTAGTCAGGGGTCAAAACGGTCAAAGTGGTGCTTTCTTTCTCTCACCACAGCCTCTCCTGCCTTCATGAACTCCACAGGTCTCTCCTCCTCTTCTGCTGGGAAAGCATGGCTTAATAATTGGCTAAGAAGCTGTAATCCATCGTTCTAAATATATAGCTATTTAAATTTGGGTGTTATTGTTGACAAAAAACAATTACACTGCTTTACATAATGTTTGGTTATGCCATGTTGGTTTTATAACAATGGCAAGTTGGGAAATTACACCAGTTATGTGCCATGAGTTTTCAACTTTGTAATACACTACATTAAGCACAATAAGACTACTAAAACATCCACAAAATCCATTGAAACTTTGAATAAAATATTTCAGATCTTAATGAACTCCCTTATGTAATGTTCATTTTCTGATTAGCAAAAATCAATAGAAATGTTTGAGCATTTGCATGATTCAGCTGATTGCAAGATTATAGATACACAACAAAAATTCTCAGAAAATAACAAAACAGATTACCTAATGGTGTCTTATACTTCATGATATGTAAACAGTTTTTGATAATCATTAGGTATGAATAGTTGAGTTCAAGAGGTGGTAGAACAAAAGGTTGATAGAAATAACCTCCATATGCTGGTAAAGTTAGGTGAAGTGCTGCTCAGATACTCCTATAGGACTAAGGCATTTAGATACACAACAAAAATTCTCAGAAAATAACAAAACAGATTACCTAATGGTGTCTTATACTTCATGATATGTAAACAGTTTTTGATAATCATTAGGTATGAATAGTTGAGTTCAAGAGGTGGTAGAACAAAAGGTTGATAGAAATAACCTCCATATGCTGGTAAAGTTAGGTGAAGTGCTGCTCAGATACTCCTATAGGACTAAGGCATTCTCAGAAGCTGATGGCATTTCACTGAACTCTCTTTCAGAAATTGGTCTCAGCTAGAGACAGCCACATTATCCAAAATCATTCCCCCTCTCTATGATCATCTGATGAGTAGGGCTGATGCAGGAACATACAAATCTACCCTTTGTCTCAGGGTAGCAGAGCTGGAAGGCCATACTAGCTCTAGAGATCCTGCATGGCTGACTGAGGCCTTTGTTCTGACTACATCACAGTTCAACTTCTCCCTCTGCCTGGTCCTCCGTTCTTCACTTTCCCACAGGTATTGAATCCAAGGGCAACAACTTCTTGCAAACAAATCTTCCTCCAAGAATCTGTGTCCTAGGGAATCAGACTTAAGAAGCTTGGTGTCAGCAGTGAGCTGAGTAAGGGGTCTCTAAAATGGGACTTGGAAGCTGGGTCATAGGCCCCCATTTCCCTATGGTTATTTTTCAGTCCCCAAGTGCATAATTGGAATAGATATATTTGAAAGGTGGAATAGCTCCCATCACATATTAGTACCTTGACTTGTAATACAAAAGCTATCATAGTAGGGAAGGGCAATTGGAAATTTTTGAAACTGCTCACTCCTCTCCTTCAGCCAAGACAGTACAAGAAGAAAGAGAAGCAGAATGAGGAGGAAGAAAAGGAGGAGAAAGTATCCTGGAAGAAATCACAGAGATTATTGCCACCCTTCAGTATATAAAGTAAAGGATGTAGGGGTGATGGCCTCATCGTAAACCCATTTGAATCAAAAATACATCCTCTACCAAAAACAGAAAGATGCTAAGATTCTGAAGGATGACAATGGACCACCATAAACTCGATCCCAATTGCAGCTTCTGTGCTTCTGTGCCACTGCGGTATTTTGCAAAAGTCTTAAGCATTTTCGCACTGCCTCAAGTAAATGGTATGCAGCTACTGATTGGGAGAATGCACTCTTTTCTACATCTGATGAAAAGGAGAGTATTAAAAAATTCCTTTTTGCTTGGGACAGACTGAAGTACACACAGAATTCTCCCAGGTCTGTATTAATTCTCCTATCACCTGTCATAAGGGACCTGAAATACCTGGACATTCTGCAGAATATCACATTGATCCACTATATTGGTGAATAATCAAAGTTCTAGCTCTAGGAAAGAAAACTCAATTAAAGCACATTAAGAAATTAAAGAAATAATTCAGCGGACCTTCTTTTAGATGCAGGCATACAAAAACAAATAAACAAAACCAAACAAAAATGATTGCTGAATATTCAGTACAGAATTCAAAGCATCAAACAGTCTGACAATACTATAGAGATCCTATCTCTGTGGGGCATAGTGGCCTAGCGCAGAGATTTTAAATGCCAACCACATTAAAAATACCACTCCCCCATTTCAGACCCAGGGCAGACAATATTAACCCAACATGTAGTCTTTCACAATGAGAATAGGCACAATCTCCTAGGCCTTCACATTACAAATATCTACTCCAGTGTCTACTATCCAAGTAGATATTACTGTCTAGTTCTAGGTATCTACTATCATTAATTGAGTCTAGCCCTCAAGATAAAATTTACTTGCCATCCCTGGTGTAATAGAAAGTGTTCTTTTTACTACTCTGTACCTCATTTACTCATTAATAAAAAAAAAAAATGAAAATCATAATAGCTATAAACAGTTTTGGCAAAGCCACATTGTATTAATCAGTTTCCTGTTACTTATAACAGAGTACTTGAAACTGGGTAATTTATAAAGAAGCAAAGTTTATTTTTGAAAGCTTTGGAGGCTGGGAAGTCTAGTGTCAAGTGGGTACATCTGGTGAGGGCCTTCTTGGGGAGGACTCTCTGCAGAGTCCCAAAGTGGTGCAGGGTATCACATGGCAAGGGAGAAAGAGCGAGCATTAAAGTGCTTCTTCCTCTCTTTATAAAGCTGCTGGTGCCACTCTCATGATAACACACCCATCCATTAACCCATTTATCCGTGAATGGATTAATCCACTCACAAGAGCACAGCCCTCATGGTTCAATCACTTCTTAAAGGCCCCACCCTTCAAATACCTCTTGAAGATTAAGCCTCAACATACCGTGAATGGATTAATCCACTCACAAGAGCACAGCCCTCATGGTTCAATCACTTCTTAAAGGTCCCACCCTTCAAATACCTCTTGAAGATTAAGCCTCAACATGACCTTGGTATTCAAACCACAGCATACACACAGTGCTGTACGTACGTATAATAAGAACTAGGAATATAATAGGTACAGACGACTGTCTTTTGCTCATTTATTCATTCATTTAATACTCAGTGGACACCTAACATATTTAAGATCCTATGTTAGAAGTTAGTCAATGAAAGCCTATTTGGATACAGAGATTAACTTTAAAGGAGTTACCATAGTTAAAACATCCCTAAGATAAAGCATTAGTTGCTCTAGCAACTGTGTTTGCAATACCACTACTGAAGCAAATCTTAGAAATTGTTTTATTTTTATTTTTTTTCATTAAATTTTTATTTTGTCAATATACAATGTATATGATTATTATGGCCCATTACCGACACCTCCCGCCCTTCTCCCTCTCTCCCCTCCCCCCCAAGAATGTCCTTTCCGTTTGCTTGTTGTAACAACTTCA
>NW_007728631.1:132429-137552 GCF_000696425.1 Galeopterus variegatus | reverse complement strand
TGCACAAATGTAAGAAAATCACTTAGTTACTTTTCCTGACTCTCCTTTCTTAAAAGTGAGAATAACAAAGTGAGAGTAATACGTTTATTGCAAAGATTAAATGACAATGTGGATACAAAGCATTTAGCATGGTGCTTAGGGAACATTAATACTTAATGTTTTTCACTTGCCTTTCATAAGGCCAACCTGAAGACATGAAAAGATTTTTCTAATATTTGCAAGAAAGATAGCTTACATTTATCCATTGGTCATATTAAAAATATACCTGCTTGTTTAAAATTTGCAGTGAAAGGAATCATTGTCGATAGTAGAGCAAATTACCTTTTACAGTTCTTGCCACAATCAAAATAATGCATGAAAATTATTCAAGATCTTTCAGCAAGCAGCTCAAAAAACTTTGGAGACATTATCGCATTCTGGACCCTGCCAACAATTTTATCCACCTCCAGTGCTGACACCATCCACTCCACCCATCCTGTTCCACTTGGCAATGTCAACCTCGGTTTGAGCCTTTGAAAGGCAACAGAGGGGCACTCACTTCAACATGACGATAAATAAGAGCTCATATTCAAAACCTGGCTGAATATTGCCATAAATTAATACAGGAGTCACAGCTATTTACTTGTTGAAAATGTTTTTATGGAAAAAAATACCAGTTTAAAAGACAAATTAAATACATTTATAATTCTGATTGGTATCACATGCACAGAGGCAAGAGAATCAAAATAAGGCCTAAGAGAATCAAAATAAGAATAAGAGAATCATAATAAGGTCTTCACAAAATAGGTTTTAATTTCTTTTTTCACCTGAGGGTGAAAACTTCTAAGCATAGTTTTTGGGTATAGAAGATCCAAATTTTTTAAAAAATCCAGATCTTCTTGTGGAATATGGAGCTAGCAAACGAATTGTTAGACATTCACATCATAGCATAAAGTTTGAGTTGATCCACACCCTTGAGCAAAATAAACTATGCCTTTAAGTAACCCAGTTATTCATTTTGTCATTATTCTTGGGGTACACTGATTAATCTAATTACCACTTAGGTAATTAAATGGAAAAGCTTGTTGACTTCAAAATCTATCAGCATTTTCAGAAACTACATCATTTGGGACATGCAAATTACAAGGGTCACGAAACATTCTGAGAACAATCCAAGCAGTGGATGGGGACTTGGGCAATTGTAAAGAAGGTAATGCCAATGCTCAGGCCCAGGGAATGAGACCTATGTGCTGAGGTCTAAGAGGTTCACTCTAAAACTGACACTTGTCCATCCCTCTATAACATGTCCTACTACAGGCTTCCCTATCTTAGAAACAGCACATTTTTCTTTTAAACGGCTAAAGCCTACACATGAATTCATCCTCGACTTCTCTCTTCCTCTCACACCCTATATCAGGTCTATCAGCAGATTATGCTCTATTTTCAACCTACAGGCTTCCCTATCTTAGAAACAGCACATTTTTCTTTTAAACGGCTAAAGCCTACACATGAATTCATCCTTGACTTCTCTCTTCCTCTCACACCCTATATCAGGTCTATCAGCAGATTATGCTCTATTTTCAAAATAATTTCTTACCTGGATTACAGAAAGAACATTATAAGTGGTCTCTCTGCTCCCAGTCATGCCACCCCATCTATGAGGCAGCAAGTAACCTTTCTAATAACTTTAAAACATAAGCCCAATCACATCACATCCATTCAATACCCTCCACGACTTTCCATTTTCCTTGGAGAAGAATCCCAAGGCTTTGCCATGGCTTTGAAGGCTCTCTGTGATCCTGCACCGATCACCTTTCTGACACCCTCTGCTACTCATCCTTCATCTCTGCACCAGCCACCCTGAATTCTTCACTGTTCCTTGAACACCTAGACATTTGTACTTCCTCCTGCTGGACTGTTCTTCCCCCATAGATCTCTGTGGCTCACTTCCTCACTTTCTTAAGGGGCTCTTCTCCCTAAAAACTCTACATAAAATAATACGAAAAATTTCAACAAAAAACAAAAAGAATGGAACTCCTCTCCACTCTCCACCACCCTTAATTTTTATTATGCTTCTAGTACTCACCACAAGCTAGCATGTTATGCGAGGCTACTTCAAAAAGTTTGTAGAAAATGGAATTAAAAGATAATATGAGTATTTCCATGAACTTTTTGAAGACCCCTCATATACATATCCATTCATTTCTCTATTGTCTACCTCTTCTGTTAGACTGAGAATCCCTTGAGAGTATGGACTCTGTTAGATTTCTTGTCCCACCCCTTAGAACAGAGTCTGGTTAAGAGACCATCTTCAGTAGACACTAATGGAATAAATTAGTGGATATGATTCATCCAATAAGAGTTCACAAAAGTGATGAATTTTTTTATCAGTTAGTTACATAATGGAGGATGCTCATACTAATGTTAAGGCTTTGAAAACTAACTAAGATCTACTATACATAGTGCTCCCTGACACTCTGAGGAAGACAACTAGAATCATTATTTGCACATTAGTTGTCTAGGGGTAACCTTCAAAATCACTTGGAATGGGAACTGCATGTGATAAGGAAGTTTCAGCAAAAGGGAAGTTGGTTGAACACCTAGACCACTGCTTTTCTAAAAGACAAGGTGGCCCATGGTCTAAAGGAACCCAAGGTGCTGTCATGCAGATTCTCCCAGGCAGGGTAAGGTAGAGCTGAACATTTCCATTGGCTTTACTGGTTGTAATATATAAAGGTTCTGGACCCTGCAGGTCCAAATACCTACCAGTGTGTTGTAAGGCTGCACCCTAACTAAATGAGCTAAACTGCCAGATCTGACTTTAGAGAGCTATTTCAAATAATTGTAGAGATTATAAAATGAAATACGTAAATTTTAACAATTTTTACATCTCCAGTTTTTGTGAAAATTAGAAGCCCTACTTCCTACAGAGTATTTTATTAATCTGTTATTCAATTTTTGTATTTGTTATTTGAAAAAATAAATGTGCATACCCTAGCTAAATTAAAAATAAATCAAACATAAAAAACAAATACCTGCCAGTGTGCAGGATCTTCTGGGGGTTCCCTAAATTGGAAGGGGAAAAATTGTGATCACTGTCAACAGCATCAACTTACCAAGGGCCCTGTGGAATTCTGTGATTTAATAAGCTGGGTTTCTCTTCATTCATTCATTCAATGAGACTTGGCATATAGCAGTGAACATGACAGACAAAAGGCCATATCGTAACAGAGTTTACATACAGTAGCAAAAAGAATATTAATAATTAAAACATAGGGTGGTAAGTGTTACGAAGAAAAGGAAGTCAAAGAAGGAGGAGAGGAGCTGGGGGGCAGGAGACATGGTCTAATTTTACATGAGAAGGAGTGCTTCGAGAAGAGGATAGAAAGAAGTGCGTGGTGAGGATGGATGCAAAGCTGTACAGATATCTTAAAGAACAGCCTTCTAGGCAAGTGGCAGCCAGCAAATGTCCTCTGGGTTGATTGGGGGAAATGCACCCAGTGAGTTAACTGCTCTAGGAAGAACTACAAGGCCCGTGTTATAGAGAAGAGTGAGCAAGGGGTAAAGTAATAAAAAAAAATCAGGATTGGAAGTGTAGAGAGGGCACAAGTAAAGATTTTTATTCTTAGGCAGACAGAAAGCCACTAGAGGGCTTCGGAGCAGAGGAATGATACTATCTGTGGCTGGGCTCACTCTGGCTGTTGTATTGAGAATAGAATAAAGGGGGCTGGGTGGAAACGGGGTGACAGAAACTAGAAGGTTATAGAAATAATCCAGATGAGAGCCAACAGTGGCCTGAATTAGGATGGTTTGGGTAGAAGTGGCAGGAGGAGATCCTGGGAGGTACAATAACTTTCCATCCTGACAGAATAAGTGCCCTGACTCCCGGGGTGGAGCAGGGCAGATGCATACCTGATGTCTTGATTTCCACTGGAAGTCTGACCATGTAAAATGCATAGAAAGTCAGTATACTTAAGAGAGGGAAAGGTCCCAAATGTAAGAAAAAGTAAATTGTTAAATTTACTCTGAACCTGCCTCTCCATTAAACTCTTTCCTACCTTTCCCCGGAATACTACTAAATATTTTCCTACAGGAAGCTTCCTCACACTTTATAAAGTTAGATTCAATGGCCCTAATGATACCAATATTTTTCTCTCTCCGTTTTACTCCCAAGATCCGTAAACTGAGAACTCACCAACAGATACCAATTTATACTAAATACCTTATGCAAAGATTTATTTATTGATGAGCTTAAAATGCAAGGTTCTCTTGCACTTATTTCCCATTTCAGGTGGTGAGCTCCTGAGCCAGAATATGCATTTCTGTCTTACTGTCTCGGCCATCTAACATCAGACCGCCTGCTTGGCTGCACCACTGTGCTCCCTGGCAGTACTTGCCATCAGCAACCCCAGCTCCAAGTTCGATGATTTCTAGAATGCTTCTCACTCACTAGCTCCTCACCTGGCTCTGCTTTCTAACATGCTGAACTTTTCTGGCCTCAATTCTAATTAAAACTTGTGTTTTGTTTCCTTAGGGCTCTGTACCCAACTGATGGGGTTGCTTCTGGCTTTATTATGCTTTCCTTTCCAGGTGGCCTATTTCATTTTAGAGACACCATATCTCGAACCCCAGAGGTGTTTCTAATGTTGGGAATGTGAGCAGGCTGTTGCAGGGTGGTCTGGGGCCACTGAATTTCTGATCCATCTTAAATAATGCGTGTATTTGCTCATTCCATGTAAGCCTAAATCTAGACCCGCTTAAATGTTCTCTGTAAACAGGGGAATAGGTGGTTACTCAGTAAATTATGTTGCCTGTATAGAGTATAGCTGGTGCCCATACTGTATTTAAAAGTGCTTCATATGCTTGAAGACTGTGCCTAGTTCATTCCACAATCTTCTATCCTCAAGCTGAACAAATGAGTAACAGGACACTTAGATAAAAGTTTAGCCTGTTGGGTCAGGCTGAAATACTTCAGCCTCTCTAGGGATTTGGTTGGGATCTAGCTAGAGAACCCAGTCTTGCTTCAGGCTCCATTTAAAGAGACAAAAAGAACATAGAACAGTCTGCAAAGTGATTAAGGCAGCAGCTTCTACAAAGAATGAGCAAGGGTAAAAAGTACTAGAAATATTTAGCATTGAGCATAG
>NW_007728631.1:130381-132292 GCF_000696425.1 Galeopterus variegatus | reverse complement strand
CCTAGTTCATTCCACAATCTTCTATCCTCAAGCTGAACAAATGAGTAACAGGACACTTAGATAAAAGTTTAGCCTGTTGGGTCAGGATGAAATACTTCAGCCTCTCTAGGGATTTGGTTGGGATCTAGCTAGAGAACCCAGTCTTGCTTCAGGCTCCATTTAAAGAGACAAAAAGAACATCGAACAGTCTGCAAAGTGATTAAGGCAGCAGCTTCTGCAAAGAATGAGCAAGGGTAAAAAGTACTAGAAATATTTAGCATTGAGCATAGTAACCCTAATAAGATCAATTTTTTCTGTCAAATTTTATTTAACAAAGGATGCATTTTAACTGTAGGTTAAGAATGAGGATGAAAGTTTCTTAAAGTGAGGGCCTTTAAATATTTTGAGTGGTTACTATTAGGTGAGTGCAGTATCATTGTCTTAAAAGTAAGGTCGCTATACATCCTTTTCTGTTTGAGATTTACTCCTGTTGTCGTAAGGTAATTAATACTATCCCCTTTTGTTCTCAAAGTGTCCTTGTTTGGACCATAAATTACATTATCATTCCACTTAAATTTACTATGAAAGTTTACTTTGAAGGAAAGCAGATTTAATTTCATTACACATCTGTCCTAAGACTACCAGCATGCACAGCTTTCACAGTGACAGAACAAGGCCCTGCTTATAGATCTCACAGTCCCTCCCTGTGAATATGATGACCAAGAACAATCACAAATAACCAAATCCATCCCTCCTCAAATCCCTCAGTCACTTATATGGACTGCCCTAGAGACTGAGGCTTTTTCTGTTTCTATGTTTCTACATAACTTTTCTCTAGAAATGTTACATAGAGGGTAAGCTCTGTGCAAACATGGGAAAAAGGATCCTTGTTTTCAACACTGCTTCATCCAGAACTTCACCTTGACTCTTATCCTTCAATGGTTTCACCATCACCAAAAGTATCCAAGTTGCTACCCTTTCCCAAATCTCATCAAAATTTACCTGACCTTATTTAGAAGCTGTCAGGACTATGATCTTGATTATCAAAGTGCTATCTTTACCCCAACATAGGCCAGGATAAATTTGGGGCAGGCAGGCATTTCCATACCTTTCACCTACCAGTGGAANCATAGGCCAGGATAAATTTGGGGCAGGCAGGCATTTCCATACCTTTCACCTACCAGTGGAAATAATGCTAAGACACATTTTAGCACTCTGGAACCCTTCACATTTTGAATTCTCAGAGACATTTACTGAAACGATCACCCTAAGCGAACACCAGTCTAAAGAGCCAGACATGCACCAAGGCTGGACAGGAGGGGAGGCCAGAGAATTATTTATTTATTTATTTACTTATTTTTAAAGAAAATGTAATTTTATTAATACTATTTTTTACATTCTAGGATGTTGTTGCAGAACAGTTGGGAGGTAGGGAAAGCAGTTGGGGGGAGATAGGAAAGGGGAAGGAAATAGGATAGAAGAAGGAGGAAGGAGGAGGGGTGGGATTGAGGCCTGTGGCACCCCCTCATTTCCACAGGGGAGACCAGGGGGCTTCCATTGATGGCTTGGTCATTGCTGGGCTGGGTACAGATTTCAGGGGTGTGTGGCAAAAGCCCTTGCCCCGACAACCCCAGCTCAGTAACCCAGGGTCCTTCTTGCTGTGGCTTGGTGATCATCGTTCCCTGGGCTGTTTGCACATGTCAGTAGGCATGACTGAGGCCAAAGCTCCACCACCGCCTGAGTTGGGAGAGCTCGGGGTGCTTCCTGTGGCAGCTCAGTGGTTGCCGCTGGGCTGGCTACATGTGTTGGGGGGGCGTGGTCAAGGCACTCGTTCCCCACCCTCAGGACTGGTTGTGGGTGTCAGGGGGCATTGCTGAGGCCCCTGGTCCTCCCCCCTTTCTGGCTTGGTAGCCCAGGGGACTTCTGGTCCTT
>NW_007728631.1:79747-128755 GCF_000696425.1 Galeopterus variegatus | reverse complement strand
CTACGGCCACAACCAGATCATACTCTTGTCACCCTTCCACCCGGGTATGACCATTTGAGTGATTTCTGGGCAATGGAGTGAAGCAAAATCATGTTACTTCCTGAATGGAGTAAGATGTGGATGTCTCCATGGTCTCCTTTCCCATCCTCCAGCTAAATGGAAAGGACTTAAATAGGGCAGGAACACAAAAAGAAGGAGTCTGGGTCCCAGAATGACCAGGTCATCCACACTGGACTTGAGTAAGAAATCATCTGAGATTATTTTAAGCCACAAGAACGTGGGGTTGTGTGTTACAGAATTTAGGCATACTGGCTAATAAAATACAATTCTTAGATGTGTACAGATTGAGCCTTGTGTTTGCAAAATCTCCATACGTTAAGAATAAAGAACCTCAAAGTGACTGCTAGGAAGCATGACTAGGGCCACAGAAGGACACTGGCTTCCATAATGGCACCTTACCTTTCTGTGTAATTTCTAACTTTTCCACATGCTCAAATGTCTGGCTGGCATTGAGAAGGAAAACTTGTATTCAGAGGAAAACTTGATTTTGTTTTTAAGGATAAACATAAGACTGTTGGGGAAAAATAAACTAGTTCTCATCCCATATCACGTAAACTAAACATAGAGCTTTGTCTACTTATTTATTCATTCCTTTATCAATTAATTAATTTATTCACTGTTCACTCACTCACAACTGAGACTGCAAGTGGTCAGTTGAAAAGAGAAATGGGCAGGAACACATGATTCTTCACAAGAAGAGTAAAAAGAAATTCTTGTTCAAAATAATTTAAAGCAACACTGTCTGCTGCATTATGAGCAAGTTAGTATCAAACTGCTAAAGCAAAACCACTCACTTGATCAAAGCCTTGGATTTTCATTTCCAAAGCCAGAGCTTTCTTAGGACTTTAAAGTGGGGCCAATATAATCAGAGTAAGACCATAAAGGTGTAATAGCAGGATGTCCTTCCAGCTGTAAGAACTGATTTCCAGTGGCTCTCTGTAACTAGACATCATCACTATCCTTTACTGTTCCAAAAAATACTTCCCAGTATGTTCTGTATTATATGAATCTCATGTTCTGTTTCATGTGATACCTATAAGCTGTTCTGTCCAAATTCCCACTCCAGTTTTTTTATAAGTTCAGCTGTGATCTACAGTTNTTCATTCTGTTAAGTCTTTTCCATAATCCCTTCATTCTACATTATATACACACCTTCCGTGCTTCCTTCCCTCCCTCACATCCTAACACCTTCATTTAATCGCCTCTTAATCATTTGCCTGAAGAGTAAACCCTCCAGTCTCCTATTGTTTCCTTCCAGATGCTGCTGTTGAATGACTCCCCATGGACTTCACCTAACATTCCATCCATGTTCATTTGGCGGTGCACACTGTGATTCCAGCACTCTAAAGCTTTTAAGCTCTTTCTTTCCAAGAAAACTCATAGCTAACACCATTATTTCCCCACAAAAACAGCTAACATCTGCAGACTGAAACATCAAAACAAAACAAAACTTTTGCACAGTTCTGCTAAAGTTGGACGTAACCTTTATCAGACATTTTAGGCAATACATCAATCTTCTTCTATTCAATTTCTATTAAAAAGTTAAACCATACGGGTGGATTTCAATTTCTCCTCAAAGGAATAGTTAACAAATAGGTTACATGCAATGATTACTTGGTCACTATGCCTTCCAGCTAAGTGAACTAAACCTCTGTTTGGAAAACCAAACTTTAAAACACACAATTCATCAGGTTGCTCAATAAAGTTTAATTTTATTCTGTATATAAATAGTCCATTTCCGCAGCATTACTTAATTTAGTCAATAAACTAAAATATCCCAACAAACTGCTTACTCTAAACAAATAGTATGCAATGTTTCTCAACATTATTTACTTCCAGATGATTCTCATGCTAATAACAACTTTGAATATGATTAAACTATATTATATTAAAAAATCATTTTTAAAACTTTGATCATATCTGCCCTACAATCTCAGTTAATCAGGTTCCTTTTTAGAAATAAAAATAAATAAATAATAAGGTCCCTACAAATAAAACTGAGACAAAACCCAAACCTAATTCTCAGCTGTATCCTGTATAGATCATGAAGCTTTTAGTCATGGACTTTTTGGATTGGTGGTTCTCAAACTTAAACATGCATATGAATACCCTTTAGAGCTTGTTAAAGCAGTTCCCTGGGATCATCTCCAGAGATTATGATTCACTAGATCAGGTTAGGTCCATGACTTTGCATTTTCAACCACTTCACGAATGATGGTGATGCTGCTGATTAAAGGATCACGATTTGAGATCCATAGCTCTAGCTTAAGCCAACACTGGGGAAAAAAAATCGATATGATTGTGCTTAAACAACAGCCCATCACCATCAACTGTAAAATTGATAAAATCCTTCTACCAGTATACTGTAACACAGATAAAAATTTAGATTTTAATTCTTATATTAATATCCATTCTAATTCCATAGATTAAGTAGCACTTTCTAATTTCTTTCTTTCAAATATCACTCTTGTATGTGAAAACTTTGATCATATCTGCCCTACAATCTCAGTTAATCAGGTTCCTTTTTAGAAATAAAAAAAAAATAATAAGGTCCCTACAAATAAAACTGAGACAAAACCCAAACCTAATTCTCAGCTGTATCCTGTATAGATCATGAAGCTTTTAGTCATGGACTTTTTCGATTGGTGGTTCTCAAACTTAAACATGCATATGAATACCCTTTAGAGCTTGTTAAAGCAGTTTCCTGGGATCATCTCCAGAGATTATGATTCACTAGATCAGGTTAGGTCCATGACTTTGCATTTTCAACCAGCTCACGAATGATGGTGATGCTGCTGATTAAAGGATCACGATTTGAGATCCATAGCTCTAGCTTAAGCCAACACTGGGGAAAAAAAATCGATAAGATTGTGCTTAAACAACAGCCCATCACCATCAACTGTAAAATTGATACAATCCTTCTACCAGTATACTGTAACACAGATAAAAATTTAGATTTTAATCCTTATATTAATATCCATTCTAATTCCATAGATTAAGTAGCACTTTCTAATTTCTTTCTTTCAAATACCACTCTTGTATGTCTAAGTGGAATTGAATTACCTTTCTTCACTTGGACCATTCCAAGTAAGTCTTCTCAGCATAGACAAAATAATGGAAGAAATTTTAAACCATAATACCATATTCTCAAACAATTCTATAAAATCTCCTTACAAAGTTCACAGGTCACTTCAACATTTTTCTATTCTACTTTAAGTTTCCAGTGGGATTTTAGAAATATCGATACCAAGAACATCTACATATATTTCAGTGCACTGAAAGAAACATACACACACATAGACACTATTTTTAATACTGAATACTTTGAAGGAATGGGAGAGAAGATTGTTCAGGAAAGGCCTCAAGATCTGCTGTCAAACAATTCTATAAAATCTCCTTACAAAGTTCACAGGTCACTTCAACATTTTTCTATTCTTCTTTAAGTTTCCAGTGGGATTTTGGAAATATCGATACCAAGAACATCTACATATATTTCAGTGCACTGAAAGAAACATACACACACATAGACACTATTTTTAATACTGAATACTTCGAAGGAATGGGAGAGAAGATTGTTCAGGAAAGGCCTCAAGATCTGCTGCCCCACCACCAAATCACCTGCCCTCTATGGGTCTCACTTCAGTTTCTGTCGAGGGAAGGGGTTGGAACATCAATGGCCAACTTACACAGGTTTGGTCTAGTAAGAGTAGGTCCTCCTTTCCAGAGTCACATAATAACACATTTGGTAATTAAAATGGTCATTTGAAAGCTTATTTGAGATAATATTTTTAAGTTACAGGGACAATAGCAGAACAGGCTAAGTAATCAACTATAAGGCAGATGGAACAGACAAAGCAGGCAATGTGGAGATTCTCTCCCAATCAATGTCTTTTCCTACATACTCACTTTTCAATGGTCCCTGTCAGTTCTTATTATATCATTCTCATATCCAAATATCCTCAGTTGCTCCAGGTCCTAATTTCGCTTTGGCCAACTCATTACTTCCATCTAGATGCTCTGATGCCAAAAATATATATATATGCTTTGATGCACTGCCATTTACCCAACAGTAATAAAAACATACATACATATATCCATACATACAAACCTACATACATGAAACTGACATTCATATACTTCGATATGGATGGGGTTAATTTCAGTGGGTATGTGTATTTGCATACACATGTAAAGAAATAAACACCTATCTACAGGTACAAATTCATGAGCAATCAATGTTGTCCTATGAAAATTAGAGCAACTAAAATTTATAAACACTTAGAAAGTATTCAAATGTTTAGTTGATGATAACAATAAATTATAAATTAGTGATCTAAAAAAGCAATGATGTGCTGGAGAAGGGAGAGATGTTAAAGCCAAAATGTAAAAAATAAAACATATACCCTATAGACCAAATATAATTATACTCTGCACAACAGTAATACAAAAAGCTGTAAAAGGTATGCCCCGTTTTTCTTATTTTCAATTCCTGTGATTTCTACTGTACATCGGAATGATATGTTTTACTAATTATGCATAAATTTAATTTTTCACACTGATTTTTTTCTTCCTGGAAATTAATAAAATGCCATTATTTTATAGCATATCTCAGCCCTTAAAATATTTAAACTTTGTAAAACTGTCCTCAGCATTCACTTGCTACTGTCCCTACAAATTAATAGAAAATGTCTCTACCTATATTATGAATCAGAAGATGAAGAAAGTTATTACATGTAGCTTGAGTAATTAAATAACCTGATGCCAAGTTTTACATGTCGCTTCCTCAAGACTAGCTAGATATGAGTTCATGCAAAATTCATAAAAAGGATTATATATTTATCTTCCTTTCCCAACCGTTTGAGAAATTGCTGGGCTTCTCCTACTCTTGCCTTCAGTAAAAGAGGGAGAGGTGGTATCAAATAGCATGAGGCCAGGTCAAGGTGTAGCATCACAGACTGATGCTCCTTTAGAGAGGAGAAGTGAGGAGCTAGTGAAATAGAGCACAGGGAACTCCTGGCCACCTCAGCCTTCAGTACTTTAAATACAGTTTTTAGAAATGCTAAAGAAAGAAATGATAAAAGTGATGGATATGCCAATTATCCTGATTTGATTAATATGCATTCTATACATGTGTTGAAACATCACACTGTGTCCCATTACTACGTATCAAATGAAAAAGAGAGAGAGAGAAATACTGAGCAGAAATGGAAAAGCAGCAAAGCCTCATTAAAGTGCATTCTGTGAAAGCCTAAATTCAAGTTCAAGTGTGCAGCCACAGCATGACGGGCTCTGGGCTCCTGCAGCTCCTCATTGCCCAAATGGAAGTATATATACTAAAGTTCTTTTCTCAGGGGTAGAGTTGTGGGATTTAGAACAGCTACCTTGTCATTTCTTCTTTCTCATACATTGTCTTTTTTATTCTGTTATCAATCATGTACTATTTGTTTCATTATCTTTACTTTCATGTTTCTTGAGACAAATGATGGAAAACTATTGTTTTCTATGCTTCAAACAATCCATATCTTACTAATAAAGATTTTTATTAATCTGACAATAGCCCCTCAGCACCTTTTAGGTGACTGAGGTTTTTCCTATTCCATTTATTGCATTATGGTGTGGTTTTACTCTATACCTTATGGCTTTGGATGGCCTCATAGGGCAAAAATAAATAGTCAGTGGTTGAAGTACTAGTCACCTGAATTTGAGCTACTTCCTGAAGAACTAAGGAAGGATGTATGTCTCAGAAATGCCCTATAAAGCTATTTACAGGTGGTGTGACACATACAGAGTGAAAGGAGAAGGCCATGAAAGTTTTCAAAGAAATGTGGAATAACTTTAAAGAGTATGAATAACCCGTTTCAGAGGTAAGAGCGATTCATACAGGTTCTTCAACCTCAGCTTGTAAATATTGGGTCTTAAAATTAATTAATGGCAGAAACTGAGCTACATCTTCCTATGCATTTGTAACCAATTGCAGTTTGTTTCCTTAAAGGGATAGCTTAATCCAGAACTTAACTAATATATCTTAAAATTCATACTAGATAATTGTATTTTCATAACTGAAGTTCCTCCTAGTCAACAGAGTGACATGATGTAGTGGAAGAAATACAGGCTTTGGAACCTGACTTAGTTTCAAATCCAGTGCCTCTACCAGGTAAGTGTCCTGGAGAATGTTCTATTAACTCTCTGAACCTCAGTTTCCTCATGTTTAAGGTGAGAATAACAGGATATTCTTTGCAGAACTATAAGAGTTCAGAAATTATATTAAAGCCTTTAGCAAAGTCACTGGAATAACTTCACTATCTGATAAAGATTAGTTGATAGTACTATTATTATTATATAATGTCCCAAATACTTGTTAATAATACTTTACTGCCCATAAATAATATTTTTTGATTAAGACAAATGATTGAAATTTTATTTAATAATTTATCACTAAATCTATCACATCAAAAGGTCAACATATTTATACATTCTTCAAAGAGCAAGGAGTTTTAAGATATCTAGCTCTCTAGAGATGAGTAATTATTCAAGCTTTGTTCCATCTCCTTTAGCTCAAGTTTTCCTTTCAATATTTTCTAAAGCACACATTCAGCAGAATTATATTAAATTAAATATTAAAATCTTGTCATAAGGGAATGGGGACTAAGTGATAGCAGACAATCATGAGTGAAGCCCTGAGTAACTACATCTGTTTCTCCACACATCTTGGAAATGTCTTTTAAAACACAGCCCTAAAACCTAGGCAAACAGATCACCAAATTACCCTTAGCTTTAATGTTTGACCAGGTCCACCACAATCTATAAAATGCAAGGTTCAAACCATCCCATATCATTTAAAAAATCAGGGAATTCTCAGTCCTTAAATCAAAATTCTCAAAAAGTAGAAATTGTGTCTAACAAAAATAAGTTTCATATTTTGACTTCGACATTAACCTATGATCAGCTTCTATTTCACAGTGAAATAAATACAGATTGAGTCAAGAATTTAAAGAGTGAATGCCAGACTCTGTACACCCAGTGGGTTACAGATGTATGAAAGTGTGGCAGAGAGCCACTCCACTTCCTTCAAGATCCAAAAACACTTGGAAGGAAAACCCAGAAGGAAAGACGTCCGACAGACATGTTCTCTGTGGGGTTTCCTGCCTCTTTGTTTGCCAAGCTTCCTAGACCCCATAGCTTCTTAATAAAGTTCACCAAAAAGACTTTATGAAATGCTGATTTCATAGAGTGAAACTTGTATTAAAGGCGTTTTTATGTAGTTGAAGTTTCCTGCCATCTGCATTTCCCTACTTCACAAATTCAAGGAAGCGTGACTTGGAAACTTACAAGTATAAGGTGACATTAGACGCGCTTACTATCGGTGGGAGATCAAGCTCAAAAGCTGAATCCTGAACCGGAGACCATAGCTTAGACACAAGGAAGCGTGACTTGGAAACTTACAAGTATAAGGTGACATTAGACGCGCTTACTATCGGTGAGAGATCAAGCTCAAAAGCTGAATCCTGAACCGGAGACCATAGCTTAGACACTGCAACAGAGAAGCTGCTAAACCCTGAGGGGATTGTTATACCCTTCAATGTTTTTACTCCTCCCGTAAAACAGAGTCATGTGAAGATGCATATTGAACACTGTGTGAATTAACTCAGTAGAAACACAGATATGAAAAATGAAGGAAAAGCTAGATTCTACTTTCTCCAGCCTTCACAACAGTAGCCAGGAAAGGAAAAAAAAAAATAGCATCAGGATGTAAAAATAAACCTTATAGTCCAATAAGAACGATACAGAAGAGCTAAAATTACTAATTAGGGTACTCAAAAGAAATTAGTTAACACTGAGTGTTCATTTAGGAGTGAATTCTGATCACTCAGAAAAAGGAACATTTTCCAATAAGATGGCAAACTTATGGTAATTTAAAGACAACTTTCTGCTTGCTATATGGTTATAATTAGGCTCTACACTATTGAAAAATATGTCAATATTCATAAATGTCCTGGATATTCTCCTTAAAATATCACCATGTAGCTGTTCATCAAGGATCACAAAATCAAATACCAGTAGGCACAGGAAGGTAACCTTAGTAGTGCCCGGGGTAGCTAAGGATATGAATAAAAAGCACAGTGCTGCTTAAAGGCATTCATATGCACTTATGTCTTAAGTGTAGTCTAGACTAAACAAAATATTTCCAGAGGTTAAATTTGCCTCACCTGGGCAGCTAATTTGCATCTCCTACTTAGATGAACAACAGTCAGAATAGTGGGAGAAAACTGGGAGATGATGTTGAATGCTCCTAACACATAGAAATGACAAAAGCTAAGCACGCTGATATGATCATCACACACAGAATGAATGTACCCAAATATCATAATGTACTCCATAAATACATACATTATCATGAATCAGTTAAGAAAAGTAAATTAGAAAGAGAGGGGAAAAAAGAGAAATAGAGAGAGGAATAGTGGTTATCAGAGGCAGGGAAGGAGGAGGCAGGGAAAGGTTGGTAGACTGGTACAAAGTTACAAAGTTACAGTTAGATAGGAAGAATAAGTTCTGGTGCCCTAGGGTGAAAATAGCTAATAATATTTTATTGTATATTTCAAAATAGCCAGAAAAGAGGATCTTGAACGCTATAACCACAAAGAAATGACAAATGTTTAGGTGATAACTATCCTGATGTGAGCATCATAAATTGCACAGAGGCATTGATATCCAACGCTGTACCCCACAGATATGTAAGTCAATTATGTTTCAATAAATACAAAATTGCTTAGGTGATAGATATGCTAAGTATTTTGATTAGATCATTATACAATATAGGCATATATTGAAAATACCAAACTGTACCCCACAAGCACATACAATGAAAAAATAAATAAATTAAAATTTTAAAAAATGAAATAAAATAGGTGTTGCTTTTAATATTAGGACTCCAAGCAGGCTGTACCATAACTTTCAAATCAGAATTTCTGTTAAAATGACAGTCTCCCAACATATGATTTTCCTCTAGCTCTTTTAAAGATTGTGGGTTACATGAGAGTGACCCGTAAAGTTATGGGTCTGCACAGTCTAGCCTCCTTGGTTGATTAAGAAAAATAAAAAGAAACAAAAATAAAAGCTAAATTTGGAAAGGGGGTAGACAAGGAGAGAAGAAAGGGTCAGGGAAAGTTACAGCACAGAGTGAATAAGCATAAGGAAAGCCAGAAGACTTGGAGGAGCTCAGAGCTAATGAAAAAAACAAGAACACAGAGTGGGGGAGGGAAGGATGTGAAAGCCAGCTGGAATAAGAGAAAGCAAGGAATACAGGAGCCAAGAGAAATCCAAGGACAGAAAGTATTGAAGATTGAAGGGAACAGGAAATTTATTGGAAACCAAGTTGTTTTTCCTTTTGTATCCAATGCAATTCTATTCCAGGCAGAACTCTAGTCTCAACCTCAAAGAGGATAGAAGGGAAGTTGAAACTCATAGCTGTCTTTTTTTCATGGGCAGGAGCCAGGAGCTCTGGAATGACAGATTAGAGGAAACATGATAAGACATCAGCCCCTCTGACAGCAGATCCAGGGGTAGAGGGGTGGCAGTGTCATCCAGCACAGTGTTTACCAAAATTGGGTGAAGTAAAAATAAAGTTAGTTGGGCTCCAACTCAGAGCTACTGAATCAGAATTTCTGGTATATTTAATAAACACCTCAGGTGATTCCTCTCACCAGAAATGTTTAGGAAGTGCTGGTATAGTGGTGAATTTGCAGGCACTGTCTCAGTTCAAATCCCAGCTCTGGTATTCACTAGCTGTTGCACATGAGCAAGTTATTTCAACTTTCTGCACCACTATTACTAAATGTTTGAAATGGATTATTGGGAGGATTAAATGACTGATTGCATGTAAAGCAGTTAGGCAGTGCCTGGTACATAAACTGAGCATTCGATAGTGGTAGATGTTACAGCTATAAAAATCTTTGGAATAGGAAAAAGATGAGGAGGATAGAAATGGCTACATCTTATAAAATACCAAGGAGCACACTCCCTGATGGCACAGGGACCAAGCCACTGTCCCCAGGGTTTCTGCCGTTTTTTTCAGCATTCACAAGCCTGGCATTTCCCTTTGGGAATGCACAGGCCTTGACCTAAAGCTTTTTCTTGAAATTGCTCATAAGTCAATTCCTATTAAAGGTGGTTTCAAGATCTAGAGTCCCCATGACAGAGAGATGAGGATTCTCTTGATATGCCATAAATGCAGAACTTGCTGATGCTGAGACACCCAGAGACTCACAGCCACCACCAGACTGCTGAGACTCACTCACTTGGTAACCCACAAGTTCCTTTTAGTCATTTCCAAATAAATTATTCCTAGAAATCATCTATTCCTTCTTTAAGATCCTTCATAGTTATCTGTCTTTCTGTTATGCTAAGATTCAAGAATTTTTATTTTTTCAGCTGGAAACGGCTCTACAGTTAAAAGCTCCACCACATTCTCAACCTCTTTACTTGACATTCCTGTTACCTCCTGGCCTTACGGAGGCCTCAGTTATCCTTCTGGAGGGCACCTCACCTACACCCTCTCATGTAGCAACTGCTTAGTCTCCTATTCTTTGCTTAGTGACAGAAGAATGGATGGCAACTTTAGTGTCCTTTACTTCTTGAAGACTCTTACTTCTTTTTACTTGTATAAAAGCCCCTGCTCCTTTGATATCCATTTGATTTGGCCATATTGTCCCTTATCCCTGCCTGATGACCTGCATTTCTCTTATATCAAGGTCATTAGAACTTAGTTTACCATTGTTCGCTTCACCCCTAATCCTGAAACTATTCTGCAGTGTATTCAATGTCCTAATGGACTTTCCATATAATATTTGGTTTTTGGTGAAACTCTCTGGACTTTTACTCCATTGCTGCCGTTAATTCATATGGTCATAAAAAGAGCTTGTTATTGTTTGTGACAGCTCACCTATTAAGCCTCTAATCACAAATACCTATCCTTTCAACTTTCTAACGTTATTGTGCCTATGATTAAATCTTTGACCTCGAATCAGTATTACGAGTCTTTGGAACTCCCTACCTTCACCTCATCTATAAGATGTCTTACATTAACAAAGAGGGTCTTGAGAAAGGCAATGTGTCTGGTACATGCTATGTGAAGACTCTTGATTTAAATAAAACAGAATTTTTCTAAAGGTGAGTAAGGTCATTCTTCAAAATACATCTTTTGCTTCAAACAATAATATTGATTTAAATATAAAATAAGAACATCAAGCATAATTAAAGTTAAATCTGCCTAAGGATGGAGAGTAATCAAATAAGCAGATTATAAGGCACACATTTAAAGCAAAACAATGGAGAAATTGACACGTATAGTCTTAAAGGCACTTATTTTTTAAAAAGACTAAAATTAAATGAGCTAAATTTCAAATAAAGAAAACTAAAATACTAAACCAAAGACAGTAGAAAAATAGAGGATTTTTTTTCCCCAAAAATAGAAATCAGTTGCTTGCATGTCATATACGCATAAGAGATGACAATATACACAAATAGTCAAGAGGATCAACAAGCTTACAAGATGCTTTTTTAATAAACTGATAAAATATGGAAAAGTTTACAGAGAAACAGAGAGAGAGAGAGAATGAATGAATAAAAGAAAACAAAGCAAAGATTAAAGAGAAAACGTAAATGATAATAAGAAAATACTCTTACCAACTTCATGCCCATAAAATGGAAAGACTTGAGATAAATCTACATCAATAGAGAAAGATTATTATAAAGGATGCTTTTTTAATAAACTGATAAAATATGGAAAAGTTTACAGAGAAACAGAGAGAGAGAGAATGAATGAATAAAAGAAAACAAAGCAAAGATTAAAGAGAAAATGTAAATGATAATAAGAAAACACTCTTACCAACTTCATGCCCATAAAATGGAAAGACTTGAGATAAATCTACATCAATAGAGAAAGATTATTATAAAGTGACTACCGTTCTCATCATTCATCGACTCATTCAATAATTTAACTAATTTTATTAAACTATTAAGCTATCAAAATTTTACTAAACTATGTCACACATAAAGAAGGAGTAAATAGTACATTGTTCTTCTAAAACCAGATATGGAAGTTGGGCACAATATGAGTATTACTTTTCATATCGTTTAAAAATAGCTTCATTATCTTACACAATTTTTCTTCATAGTGAAAATCATAGTCATTTTTCCATTAACTTTTTTTCATGAAGCATCCAATCATTTTATTCCTTCCTTGAAATTTAAATTGGTACTTTAAACAGTATGCATATTACCTGGAATGCAACCACTTCAAATTTTTTGTAACATTCTAAATGAATACATTTTTACAATTCAAACTAAATTTCAAAAATGGAATTTTAAAACTCACTTTCCTTGTTATACTGTTAATTTTCCAACTATGGCTGACTAGCTTGTACAGTACAAACTTGTCACTGAGAACAACCAGATAAGCTGAATAAAATATTAATGAAAAACACCTGTTTGATAGCCTTAGAGAGTTGCCAAGGTAGTGAGTACTTCAGCAGCCAATATACCATACAGAAGAAAAATATAAAGCGGTGAGCCCAACAGCAGTATGACTTTTCTTCTTGAGGCATTTGCCAATTCTATATCAGCAATAGAGAAGACGAGGGGATCATCAGAGCTTCCACGAGCCTCACAAGGCTGAAGAGGAAATATTTTGAGTTCAGGTCCTAACAAGGAGAATAGACTCTGGTAAACATCCTAGGTTTTAGTTAGGAGCCCTGAAGGGCTACAAAATAAAAATGAGGATGAAGAAAAAAAAAAAAAAACAGGTTCTCACAAATAAAATAGACTCAGCCCCATATCAGCTAAGCACCTGATCGGTTTAAGGTAAGTCATCTCTACACTTATTGCTTGGCAAAAGCAAAAGAAAAATCCTTTCTTGAGAAAGATAGTATCATTTAGAGCCTCAAATTATGTCTATAATTTTTCATACCAGGCATCTTAATATATAATCTAAATTTAGTAGTCATACCAGGAGAGAAGATATATGAAATAGAATGACTGAAGATCTGGCTATTGAAATTATCAGACATGCAATTTAAAATAATTCTAATAAACATTTGAGACTTCGTGGTAAGATAATTATGGCAGTGCACTAAAAACTATTCGGATTCCAGTGACCTAACTGTATCACACTTTGAAACTAATTTTTTCGAATTTTCAAAAAAAATCATTAAGAAATGCTTTAATCCAAAAATATAATAGAGTAGTTCCCTTTATTCGTTAGGAATATCTTCCAAGACCTCCACTGGATGCCTGAAACCCTGGATAGTACCTTACCCTACATCTACTATGTTTCAATTTTTCCTATACATACATACCTATGGTAAAATTTAATTTATAAATTAGGTGCAGTAAGAGATTAACAGCAATAAGTAATAATAAAATAAAATAATTATAACAGTATACTTCAAGACCAGTTATATAAATGTTTGCTCTCTCCCTCTATCAAAATTTTTTATTGTACTGTATTCATCTATTTTCAGACCACAGCTAAAGGCAGGTAACTGAACATTTGGAAAGAAAATCTATGGATAAGGGGCACTATTGTAACTGAAATTAAAAACTCAATAAATGAGGGGACTTCCAATCAAGATGGCAAAATAGACAGTCCCCAGCATCACCCTCTCCCACAATCAACCAATTTACAACTATTAAAAAGCAACAACAGCCAAAGTGGGGCCTCTAGAGCTAAGGGGAAGAGGAGGAGAGACCTACAGAGTTCACGAAGGCATGAGAAGCTGTAATGAGAGAAAGAAAGGACTGCTTCAACTGTTTTGAACCCTGACTATTTCAAGTCTAGCCCTGGTGAGCATATGGAGCAGGAGCTGGCAAAAGTCATCGCTTTGCCCTTTGCAGGAAGTTGCTTGGAGGCTGCACGGAAGAAGAGGGACTTGGTGGTCTCCAGTCAAGCAAGACCAGTAACAGGATTCCTGTGGACCCACATAGGAGCGAGGGGCCACAGACAAGTGAGAAAAGGAGCCACTCAGAGGCCAGTGAATGCCCTTTGCAGGAAGTTGCTTGGAGGCTGCACGGAAGAAGAGGGACTTGGTGGTCTCCAGTCCAGCAAGACCAGTAACAGGATTCCTGTGGACCCACATAGGAGCGAGGGGCCACAGACAAGTGAGAAAAGGAGCCACTCAGAGGCCAGTGAATCATCTGGAAGGAAGCCACTCAGAGGCCAGTGAATCTAGCACAAACCCCGTCCTATGGGAAGTGTTTGGAGTGCAGGGGGTAGGAAGATGGGCCAACAGGGGAACATCGTGGCATGGACAGCCGATCTGCCCTCCAATCAGTGGAGACTGGTCAGGAGTATGGAACTGCAGGGGGAACAGTTTTCTGAAAAGTCTCAGGCCCAGACCAGAGTTTCCACACAATCCAGGGTACTGGACTTCACAAGACCCAGAAGTACATACAGCGTCAAGAACTAAAACCTGAGCTTCACAAAAAGCCTTCCCCGGGGAATGAGCAGCAAAGCAGTAATTTAGATCAACTATAGGGCTCAAGTGCTAGTCCCCATAGGAAGTTCCGTCAAGAACTAAAACCTGAGCTTCACAAAAAGCCTTCCCCGGGGAATGAGCAGCAAAGCAGGAATTTAGATCAACTATAGGGCTCAAGTGCTAGTCCCCATAGGAAGTTACCCCATTTTAGAAGTAACCAAAGAACAACAAATTAGTTCCAGTGCAGAGTTTGAGTGATGGGAATAGCGAATAATCCAACACAGAACTGAAAGAAAAAACTAAAAACCCACAGATCAGAGACATACTTTTGATATTAACCAGTAAAAGTCTAACACCACCAAAGAACGCCTAGAAAACCTAGAAGGACTGGAAGTCCTCCAGGCTCCCAATCCAGAGTGGGGGAAGAGACAAGGGCCTCAGCCATGTCCCATTGACATCCACATCCAGCCCAGAGATGACCACCAAGCCACTGCTGGTAGCACCCAGGCTCCCCTGCCAGAATGAGGGGGGAGCCATGGGCCTTGACCATGCCCCCCTTCCTTCATCCTCTCACTCTGTCCTCCTCCCTTTTCCCCTCCTTCCCAACTGCTCCACAACATCTTAGAATATAAGAAAATAATAATAATAATAAATAAATAATTTTTTTAAAAACTCCACAAATTGATTAACAACAAATTAGACAAAGCTAAAGAGGGAAGTAGTGAAATGGTACATAAATGAGAGGAAAATATTCAGACTAAACATGGAAAGAAAAGAAATGATGAAAATACAAAAATAAATGCAAGAAATAAATGGGGCACAGGGAAAGTTCTAAGATTCTTCTAATTGTAGACCCAAAAGAAGAGGATTAAAAAGAAACAAGAAACAGAAGCAATGTTTGAGGAGAAAATGGTTGAAAATTTTCCAAAAGATGTGAAAGCCAACAAGCGTCAAGAAGTCAAAGATCCAAGAAATGCTACATACCATTAGCCAGGGGCCGGCTGGTTAGCTCAGTTGTTTAGAGCATGGCCTTGCAACATCAAGGGTTCAGATCCCAGTACCCACCAGCCACCAAAAAAAAAAAAAAATTAGCCAGACAAATGAAAAAATAAAAACACACACACACAACACTATACCTGGACACAGAGACACATCATACTATTGGAAACCAAAGACAAAAAGAAGCGAAAGAAAGACAAGTTATCATTAAGGGACCAAAAAATAAGACAAATAGCTGATTTCATTGTCTCTGGCTTCCTGTTTCTGTTGAGAGATCTGTGCTTTGAACTGTTATCATGTATTTAAATTCTTTAGATAGAATATATGTTTATAATCAATATTCATTTATGCTTATGAACATTATATATGTGTATATGTGTGTGTGCATATACATGTAATTTCACAGAAATAAATCATCACCAGCAGATTTTTTACTAAAAAAGTACTGAAGCGAATACTTCTGTCTGATGGAAAGTAATCTCAGATGAATGAATAAAGATGAGGAAAGGAATGAAGAGTAAAGTAAAGAGAAAATAAGTGCACAAATATAAACAGATACTGACTGTATGAGAATAAATATATTTTGTGAACATACCACACAGAGAATGAATATATATGACAGCAAAAATATAAAAGGCACAAAGCAGTAAATGTAGCAAAGTGTTATATTTGCATTTTTAATAAACTGAAATAGTACTAATTTATATTATATTTTAATATGTAAAGGTTGTGCATTGACAAAGATGGCAACTAAGCGTAAAAAAAAAATAGCATATAACTACCATACGAATGCAAGGGGAAAATGAACAATAAAAGTATACGTTATTTCAAAAGAAGCCAAAAAAGGAGAAAAGCGGGTGGGGAGGGGGTAAAGGAACAAAGAACACATGAGACAAATAGAAAACAAATAGTGGAATGGTAGTTTGTTCCTTTCTAAAAAGTCCTCCCCAATCATTCCAAGGTGTTTAGTAAATGTACTAACAAGAACGTAGTTGCAAACTAAAAGTATATAGGTACATTATCCTCTGATTAAATTTAAGCAGAAACACAATACATTTGAGTTAAATTCCAGAGACCCTCTAGCACCAAATAACTTTCCTTTGAATCATAATTTTTGCTGACAACAAAAGTAACTTAAAGGATCAGGACTGAATGTAAAACAACTCCAAATTTAATCTCCCATAATCTACAGTTTTATTTTTAGAAATATAGTAAGATTGAAACATTGTTTGTATAAGAATTTAGTTCTTGGGAATTTTATTGTTGCAAGAGGGTATTAATATATGAAGAGATTTAGCTACTGCTTAAACAGAAAATCAAAAAGGGATTGCTTTACCAGGAGACTTAAATTGAATCAAAACTTTAAAACCCACCAATTAAACCAGATTTATCATACCCAAATTAACAGAGACAAATATAGAAAATAAAATAGGCCCTAAAAGATAGCCTGGATCACATAATGAGCAACTTTAACGTATTAGTCTATTAAGAGAGCTTTCCGCAAAACCACTGTCACTAGCAAAAAGTTGAGACCCAAAGAATTTAATTAGTGGACCTGTGTACAGTAAATCTTTCATTCACCTTGACCCATTTTATATTTGGTAATAAATTATTAAACTTCAAATGTGTGTGTGCATATTGACATGCACACACACACAATATTTAATTTCATCCTAATAACTTATCAGAGATACATTATTATCTCAAATGTGCAAACTAAAAATTTAAGGTCTAGCCAGGCCATTGCATGCATAAAATCACTGAATAAGGTGGTGGCAGAAAAGGATCTAGGTTTCCAGTCTTCTATTATTTAGCAAAGGCTTCTTTCAAAATACAGTTTTTTCTGTCTGTTCCAACTGCAACCAAACTATTTCATATCACAGGGGTTGGTCTTACTCATGATTCTCTCCACCAGATTCAACAATGGAGAATTAGTTAAGCTCTTTGCTTTCTCATCCCAGCCTTGAGAATCCTTTTTCAATTGCCTCTGCATCAAAGCATGACTAGGTTCTATGAGATGAAAAGGTAAGACAAACAGTAATCATATCTGTCTACTGGCACTAAGACCAAACTCTATTGACGTGTCCTCATTCTCACTGATTTTGCATTCATTTAGCAAATATTGATCATGGTACCACAATGTGCCAATCATTGTTCTGGGCCCTCAACAAATGCTAAAAAGAAATTTCATAGCCCTCATATACGTGCAATGCTTATGACCTAGAAGGGTAAACATTCATTCATTTGGTTATTCAATAAGTATTTATTAACCATCAAAAACTAACCAAACACTCTGTTAGGTGCTCAGAATCTCCCGGGATGGACTGTGCTTAATTCTCTGCTCTTATTGTGCTTAATGTCTGGCAGGAGATTAAAACATCAAATAATCGCAAAAATAAATATATAATCCATATTATATTTATCAAACAGGTCACTATGCAAAAGTATAACAATGGCTGTTGGCCTTGAGAGTCTGGGAATGATATTGCGAGAAAGTAACATTTGATTTGAGAGCTGAAGGCTGAATGAAAATTAATTTGTCGGAAGGAACCTTCCTGGCAGAGGGGAAAAGGAAGCAAAGCATGTTTCCAGAGGGAATGTAATTTATTACTGAATTCAAACAAGGCTACTGTGGCTAAAGTGGCAAGAACAAAGGAGAACAGTTTAAGATGATGTTGGCGAGAGATGCAATGAAAAGACCATCTGAGGCTTCAGAGAATGTATTAGAAGTTTTGGTGTCCATTCCTAAAAGCAGTGGGAATTCATAGACAGTTGAGAAACAGAGAGCATGATTTTATTTGAAATAGAGAACATTTCCTAACTGGTTATATACACAGTGGATTGAGGAGTGTAACCAAACTATTGCAACAGACCAGTCATATGAGAGATACGCACAAGAGATAGTCATTTTAAAATTGGTGGTAACAGTGAAGTTCGAAAAATAGATGGATTTGAAAGAAATTCAAGAAGTAAAATCGTAGGATTCAGTGATGCTTTGGGTGTAGGGAAAATAAAAGAAAGGAGCTCTCGGTCTGTGGCTTGCAGAACTGAACGAAATATAATGGCATGCCCTGAAACAGGAAATACTGCAGAAGGCCCAGGGTAGGAAAAAGTACAACATGAACGCAATTTTGGAAATTTTGAGTTGCTTTTGAGATACCCAAGTGTTGATAGCAAGTGAGCAGCCGAACATTGGTACTGAAACTCAAGAAAGAGATGGGAATATACATCTGGAAGACACATAAATAGTAACTGAAACTGAGTGTGGATAGAAGCTCTAGGAGGAGTATAATAGTTAGTCTTGAAGAAACCAAATATTTACCAGACAGATAGAGTCCACCAACCCTGCCCAGGAGGCTGAGGAACCAGAGAAGGTAGGACATAAAGCAGGAAAGGTTTATTGAAACAGAAGACCAGGAAGAAGATGAATTTCAAAAAGCCAAGTGTCAGGTATCAATGCCACTTTGAATTCAAATGGGACAAGATATAAAAAATCGCAATGCAACAGGATTGGGAATAAAACAGAATTTTTCATAAATTTCCTGAGAACACAGAGAAAAGGGCATTAACTTTAGAGGGAGAAAAGGGTTGGACAAAAGAAAATATTTTTAAGCTGTATTTGAGGAATAAAGCGAGTTTCCCAGGCAAAGCAGTCGGGGGGTCAAAAAATGAGATTTAGAGAATGTATAGCTATTTTTGTAGAAAGGAACAAAAAAAAAAATCTTCTTTAGGCTAATGGGTACCCCAAAATCCTATTTTTTAAGCTGTATTTGAGGAATAAAGCGAGTTTCCCAGGCAAAGCAGTCGGGGGGTCAAAAAGCGAGATTTAGAGAATGTATAGCTATTTCTGCAGAAAGGAACAAAAAAAAATCTTCTTTAGGCTAATGGGTACCCCAAAATCCTATCGCTCACCTTCCTTGCTCAGTAATCCTAATAATTTTCATTTATCCTGTTCACAGGCCAAACAAAGTAGCAGCTTAATCTCTATCATTGTCCCCAAAGCTCACAAAATGTGTTAAGTTAGAACTTAGGGGCAGAGAGTGAAATACAATTTTCACCCAGCAACAAAAGTCCCTTAAAAAAGTAGAGGATTCCAGATTATAAAACAGACTGAATATAAAAGTTAAGAACACTAAAAGTTTTAATAGGAAGATCAAAATAGAATGTAGGCACGTGAACATGTGAGAAAATAAAAGAAAACCTTCCCCTCTACCATTGTCATCAACAGTTCTGAGTTTGATGACCACGCCATCTTGAGTAATGAGGAGCAACTCTCTTTTAAAGAATTTACAAATGCTGAATTCCAATTTGCAGAGCTAAGATTACAACTTCACATATTGATACACTGAACTGACAATACACTGTAGGAAAATGAAAACCCAATGTTAGAATAGTTGATGTAAAGCCACATAGTAAATTTATGCTTATCCACCAAAATATTATAATTTTGTTCCCAAGATGAATCAGAAATAGTTTTGCATCCAGTACCTGTAATTCAAAAAAATAATTGCTAAGGCTTCATAGGTCCCTCCTTTTTCCATGTTTTAACATTTACATAACAATTTTCACTGTTGTTTAATATTTTGTGGAATTTTAATTTTTATGCTTTTTTTTCAAAGGTAAAGTAAATTTCTTTATATACTGTTTCTTCGTTTATCTGACACTTCTGATCGAGGGTGCCTTAAATTATAAGTGTGGATACCATTAAGTTGTTTATTGTCTTACCACGGGCTTTTTAGGAATAATGCAGGAATAAATTTTAATATGAAATTGCTATTATTTACAATTTTTATCAAGCTTATTCAGTTTGCTGAAGCATAAATACATTAGGAATAATTAATGATCTGCTGAATAATTTCATCCTACTATGTCTTCCTAACCTGTGGCCTCATTCCTTTTTCTGCCTCACATTGTGACAAACTTGTCTTTGTTACATGACATGGTACAGGGAGGGAACAGAGAACAGGGCACTGTCCTTGGAGAATACCTATGGATACAAATTATATTATATAAGTCACTCCTTCCAAGGAAAACACGGAGAAGGAATCATTTTCCTTTGGGTGACCTGCAAATGGTCACAGGTAGGGATTTTGCTGATCTGTAGGGGCGGGACTACACGTTCACAGCACAGAGATGACGGGAAACCTTTTAAGGGGTGCGGCCTAACACGACAGAACTGCTGCAGGAAGGGCCCTGGGGTGCAGAGCTGACACAAAGTGGGGAGGAGTACCAAGAGGTTGACAGGAGAGAGGCCCACTGGCAGTGTGCAAGACGGTGGGGACACCCTGGGCCGCGAGGTGGTACCTGCGCGGGGTCGAGCGTCCCTGCCACTGAATCCCCGATCCAGAGATGCTCCCGGAGAAGCTGCTGGTAGCTGAGGCAGTGCTTCACCGCGGATGGCACATTCCCCATGGCGGGGCCCGGGGCTGCAGTCGGCGACGGGAGGGGACCAGGAGGAGGATGCGGGACGGGCACCGCGCTGGGAAGGGTGCCGGCCCCGGAGCGCGCCCCTCCCGTGCGTGGCTGGCGAGGACCAGCCCTGCTCTGCGCACTGCGGCGGCGCGGGGAGGGCGGGGAGGCGGCGCGGGCGGGCCACCGGGTGCAAGAGGCACCTGCCGCGGGCGCCGGGACTGTCAGGAGCCCGGAGAGCAAAGGGACGAACCGAGGCAGAGGATGTTCAGGGACGGCTCATTTTCCCACTGCGCGGAGCGCTCAGGGTTGGTCGTACCTGCATGCATATGCCCACCCACCGACTTCTCATCTGGCTCAGGTCTTTTCTAGAAGGAAAGGGGTCTAAAGCGGGCATGCGTTTTTGTGTCCGCGAGTTTGTTCAGTCTCAGCTACAGCCTTTCTAGTTTGGGGTAGAAGTGTCCACCGTTGAGCTCACTTGAGTTTATGCTTCATGACAGTAAGCTCTATTTTTAATTTTTGAGGCGGTTTGCAGGGTTAATACACATACACATTCGTCTAGAAAAAATAGAAGGTACTAAATTAGGGGAGATGTCACAGGTACGTTGGTAAGTTGTCAGTAAATTGGTGCTACAGGTTAAGAACTGAAATGCAATTCAGTTTAAAAGACTCATGGCACAAAATTATTGGAGCCCTGAAGGCTAAATTCATTCAAACAAAAAATTCTAACCAAGACCTTAGGTTATGAGAATTGGAAAAATCTTTGCCGGGGAGGAGGGAGTTGGTAAGAGAGTCCTGGAGTAATCCCCCTTCCTGCTTCCCCAGCCCTCCACCTCCCACAAGCACACTTACATTGTCACACTGTAAAACTCTTCGGAGTGGGTTCAGTAGCCTGCAACTGAAAAGACACGATTACCAAGAATGGTCTTGTGGAGGGGTCCGAAAGTTTCCCAGAGACTGTCCGGGGAGACCAGTCAGGCCTACTGGCTGCTGCAGCAAACAAATCAGGAGCCGACTGATGCACGCACAATTGAACCGCCAGATGAAATGAGGCAAATGTTACCTTGCAGAGGACACTATAAACACATTTAGAACGAATTTACCTCCCAGAATAAACAAGCCGTCGTTACCACTTGTGTGGGTGGTGAGACTTCCATTGGTGATAGAAATAAGGTCAAGGAAAGAAAAAGACAAAGAGCGGGAGAGGTAATCATGTGGATTCTTCGGTGAAATAGCAGTGGAAGAGACAAAGAGGATGTGGAGAGTTCTGACTTCTCACAGTTTTGACCAAAGATGATTAAATTGGAGAACATTCTCTGAGCTGCTAAAGGAAAGTCATGCAATAAAACTCTCTGAAGCATCAAAACTCAAGTTGTTATTTACCTGACTATTTTGTAGGTATATATTCATAGAGCTAAATCTTTATTAGATGTTGATTTCAGCAGAGTTCAGCTGTTAATTTTTTTTCACTACAAGTTGAAATAGTGCATGTAAGTCCCATCAATGCCTACTACCATTTTTCTGTCTCTGTTTTAATTCTGTAACATGGAACATGGTATTTGAAAGAATTTTAAAAAGACACAATTTGAAGAACAATAATTTAGCAACATAATCTTCATAATGGAATCAGTCATTCAAAACTTCAGAAAATTTTGACAATTAACATAGAAATGAAATATAAAGTTTTGGAGAATATAACCTCTAACAAGATTCTCTGCTACTAAGAAAAATAACAACTAGAAATAAACTTTACTGCTTAATAGTTTTCTGAATTGGAAGGGTCTTAAGAAAATTTTATATCCCAATTAGTTGATAATAATAATATAATTTTTACAGAAAAAAACCTTACAAATAGGAAAATTTTGTTGACGGTTTATTTTAATGCATTTCACATGAAAAATGCTATATCAAAAATTTAAATTAAAATTCCTATAAATACCAAAATCATTGGCAATAATAAAAACCAAATATCTTAAAAATGTTTAATCTAATGCATAAAAGGGAGTGATAATAGGTGTGTTTTACTGGTAAGTAGTTTGATATTAAATCATGAATGCTTAAAATTTATACATTTGAACAGCTTACGCTCTTATAGTGTGCTTTTTTTTCTGTTTTTATGATTAAAATGAATATTCTTAATATGTACCTCTATAACTCGCACATCTAAAAAGCGTTAAGCAAAATGAGGATGAAGCAAAACTCTGTGGTAAGCAGTGTAGTTCTTTCTCCCCATATGGCAGGTTAAGAAAGTTGGGCTCCATCAGAACAGCAAAGAAATCACTTGTTAAAAACCACAAAGCTGGATAATACCTTATCCTGAATCTACAGTCTATTCTACTTGCATTACATCTTATAACTAAGCCATTTCTATTTCACTGCATTTCAATAATTCAAATATAAGAAGATATAAACATTCGTTGCAAATTAAAATGAGTTTAATTTCCTGTTTTCTCTGGTGTCTTTATTGAAGATATTAAGTTATGTGCAAAAACCCGTTTCTCCTTCTCTTGACTCCCTTCTCTCCCTAACCCTCACCCCAAATCCAGTCTGTCAACAGTTATTAAACATCTTGGACCCAGCCCTTGTGTCTCTTTCTTCTTCTATGGACTTTTCTCCACCCCTGTTTCCTTCTCTTTGGAAGACAACACCATAATGCAGTGGGGAAGAACGTAAGAGCTGTTTTTATATCACCTGTTATGGAAGCTGGGCTCCCCCAGGTACTGAGCATCCTTGGACAACTTCTTTAGCCTCTGTTCCCCTATCTATAGAGTGATAACAGTTTCTACCTATTGCAAAATTAAATGAACTAGAATATATAAAGCGCTCAACACATGATCGGCATATATTAGGCACCCAGTAAACATCAGCTATTATTACTATAGTAGCTTGGTTTTCTGTTTTCTTTTGCATTCACCAATTTACACTGTACAGCCTGACCAAATTTTGAAAATACATATCTGCTCAAAACTTCTGAGCTTAAAATTGTTAGAGGTTTCTCATAACTTTGGGGAGAAGAAGTTACATTTCTTTTTTTTTTTTTTTTTGTCTTTTTTCCATGTCCGGCAACGGATCGCAACCCTCAGTGTTGCCCCCGTACCGGACCGGGGACCGGCAACGGGATTGCAAGCCTCGGTGTTGCTCCCATGCCTCGCTCAGCCAGTGAGCGGGAGCCAGTCTGTATGTGGGATCCGAACCCTCGGACGGGAGCGCCGCCGCGCTTCCCAAGCGGCGCACTATCCATTGCGCCACCGGGCCGGCCCAGAAGTTGCATTTCTTAAAGTGGCACATTTAATTTTTCATGATGAGACTCTTAGTTACTTTCCAGTCTCAACTCTTGCCCATCTTCTAAACATATACTTAACTCCAGCAATATTAAATTATGTGCAATTCCTCAAGTTTTAGGGCTCCCTTATGCTATTCTATCATTCTGATTCTGTTCCTTATTATAAAAATTTTGGGAAATGCAGAAAACTAATAAAGATTTCAATGAAATTACCCATCATTCTAATTCTAGAAATATTTCAAAATGTTTTCTTCAGAGAGAAAATAACTAATATTATCCTGTATATGCTTTTTATTTTTCCCTTTTCATGTGACTTAAATTTTCTTAATGCCCCTTTCACATTGATTTAAAGTCTTGGAAACTATGATGCTAATGTTTAAACAATATATGTGTGCATATATATATAAATCATTTTTATAATAAACCTGTATGGCATAATATTTAATTATTTTTGAGATGGAAATAGGTAGCTAGAATATAATCATATAATCATATAAATGTTTGTATAATAATTTTTGTTGTTTTTCTGATTTGTTATATTTATTTTTTTTATTGAAACAAATGATGATATTTGTGGGGTACAGAGTTGACTATCAGTATTTGTGTATAATATGTGATGGTCAAGTTAGGATATTTGGAATATTCATAATTATAAAATATACTCATTGTATAATTTTCTAACTGATCTTCTAAAATAGCATGGCAGTGGAAATCCTTCACTCTAGTTCTGTTTCTGCAAATTTTTCTTTATGTTTTTAAGAAAGTTTTGCTTCATATATATAGTATTTCCTTGTGTGGTTGGTAATTTACATGTATAAGCTTTTCTTTGCTGAAGGTTCTATTTTTTCACCTATGGAAATCCTTTATGGGTTATTAAAACATCTCTAAAAAATGGGGGGGTTGCTTGTTTGGAATTTCTAATGAGTTTTATTTGATGGTACTAAGGTTTATTTTTTGTTAACATCTTAGCTTGAGGTACCAAAAAGATATAATAAATCTGTTTTGTGTTCCAGATACCAGTCAACTCAAAACTAGATAGACTGACTGTATCAATTCTTTCAAGTGGCAAGTACTTAGTTGAAATGGGTCCAGTGAAAACAGGTCAAAATCTTATGAGTCTCTTTGGTCCCAAAGATGTCTTTTTAAGAGTCTGTATGTTGACAGCATGGATAGAATAAGAAGCAAGTGAACAAATCAAAATTCTTATAGTAATAAGTGCCAAACTGGCAGGTAGCCAAGGTACCTACTGGGCAAGGATCAAAGACACATATGGTGGGTCTCAAACAATGATGCCATAGAACTTTGGCAAGTAGCACAAGAGTAATGTGCTCCAGACTTAAACAATAAAAAAGAAAAAATAGAACAACTTGATTACCAATACTGGATGATACCTAAGGGGAAGCAAAGTTTTCATCATCTTGGTTTTATTGCTGAAAAATTTAGATAACGTCTCACATACGTTATGTCTGGCTGATCTAAATTGATGAAAAGAATAACAGAGTGTTTAAAAACATTCTTGGCATTTAGTCACTAAAATCAAAGTTTCATTAACAATAGCATTGTTCTGAAATAAAGCATTCTTTTGAGAATAAGTAATGAGTTCTACTTTACCAAAGTAACACCCCATCCCAGGTGATGGATGCCTGGCACTAGATACCAAAATCAGAACAAAGCCGTAAACCACATTTCGCCAGATGTAGGAGCCTATTTATTCTCTCACTAATTCAGAAAGATCCAAAAGCATCACGTTTGCAAATTATATCGTGAAATAAAAGACACAGACATGGACTGTTCATTTATTATTTTTTGTTCATCAGATGGCTGCAGTACACATAATTTTTGGCAATGGATATAAAAGTATCATTTCATTCCATTAATTACAAACTCAAACTCTACTTGGAAGATGTTTTTATCAATCAATTGATATATTTCAGTGGACTATATTAAATGTGACCTTAACAGGCAAACTATATTGACTTGTACATGGGGACTATATCATTCTTTGAATCTGTATCAAGTACCATTGTATGAGAAAACAAGTCAATATTGATTACAAGTACAAAGCACTTAGTATTTTGCCTTGCATATAGTAGGTGTTCAGTAACTCTTAGCTTTCCTTTTCCTTTTATCAAATCAAATCAGTCAATTGTTAAGAATGTATATGTGACATTGATCTGGTTAGAGGGAATCTGTAAAACCCAAACTTAATGACTTCTATAAAACATTTGTTTAATTCACTAAAGAGATATTTTTAATTAGATACTCAGTAGCTAAGGGAAAATAAATATGGGAAGATAGTTAAGATAAGCCTTTTTGGCTCTAAAGACCTCAGATTCTAGGGGTGACATCTGAAGAAAAATAACTAAAATTAAAGTATATAAAGCAGAAGCATTTTAATTAGAGAAATATTAGAAATTAAATTTTAAAATTGTAGTGTCTGGACACAAAACATTATTTGTAGCAGAATTTGCATGTTCATCAAATGCTTATTGAGTAATTAGCTGCATAGTAAATATAGGACACTATATTGCTGTGCAGGGAGTAATGATGAACAAGGCAGTTTTTAATACAAGAAACTTCTAATTTAGTAGTGAACTATGATGCTGCTCATATATCTACAATAGGGCAGTATATTGATGTGTCAACAAGTAATAATACAAGTTCAGAGCCATAGAAGTAGAGGTGGTAGTCTCCTCATTTAACTGTGGTAAGAGAAGACTTCAGGAAGGAGGCCTCATTTGAGAGGACTGGGTAGACTGAGCCTATCATGAGGAAGGAAAGGCACAGGGAGGTGTGAGAAACAGTGATTGATAACAGTCCATGACTACCAAGAACTAACAAGACACGGAAATAACTTTTAAATAAAAATCTTCGTAAAAGCATCTGATATAATGAAATTTTTATCTCCATGATTATTTTACTGTGAATATTATGGGTAAAATGACCATTTCACCACAGATGAGCATAAGCACATAAATCCACCAGAGATGCTAGAGAGACTAATTTAGACGTATTTATTTTTCAATCCATACATTTATACACAGCTTTAGATGTTTTAAAGTGTGTCATGCCTGTTCGCCATGGGCAGGGGAGGAAAGATAATACTTATTAAGTGACTAAACGTGTATTTTAATTATATATATGAATTATCCTTCCCATTTAACAGATGAAGAAACTGAGACTCAGGACCGTGAACAACTACTCCAAAGTACAAAGGAAGTATAAGAGGTGGATTCAAATTGCATCCATCAAAGCCTTTGCTCTTTCCTTTTTATCTCATTATTTTCAAAAATAAATAATAAAGACATTTTTCATATACATGGTCATTTGCTCCTAACTTCTTTCAGCAAAAGAAGTCTTTGCTCAGAGAGGTTAAAATTCTTCCAGGGGAGGTTCTTCAGAGCTTGAAGTCAGTCTTCTGATCCTTTGTCCCATCAGATTTCTACATGTGGAGGATCCAGTCTTGTGCTAAATGTGAAACTCGAGGATCTTTCAGTTCTGATGACATTGTAAGTACTAACAATGGGAACAACGTAAGGTTGGAGAACTCTGTTAATAACTTCAGCAGCTATGTGTGTTCCGTCTTCTTTGACAGTTTCAGCTTCAGTTCTAGGTCTTTGAAGAAAACTTGCAGAGATGTGCTTCATCAAGATATTCATGCCTGATGGTAGTGGGATTTCTCTTCTCATAATTCATTCAAGCCATGGATTTATTATGGCTATACGTTTATCAAAACATCCATGTATCTGATAGGAATTGTGATTTTTGAGTCCCTGATCACTGCTTTTTGCTTTTCTTTTCTTTTTTCCCTCCTCTGTGACCTGGCATGCTCATTAATATATTTCTCCACATATCATATGGTTTTGTTTTATTTTGTTTTGTTTTTGTCCCAAACTAATGAAGTTTTGCTCTACCATTCAAATAAGTATTTCCATCAGGGAAAAAGTAATTTTCTTGCCAACACTTTCCCAGAACTCTCATGGATGTACAATTCTCTAAAGAATTCATAAAAATTGATTGGATAATGGAGTCCCTTTCTTATTAGAATGCCATCACTCCAAGAATATTTTAGTTGAATATTGCAAGGGCAGAAAGTAATAAGAGTGCTTTAATAACTGGCATTATACAATGCTCTGCATTTCGCTAGCCTCAAATTTCCCACTAAATGAAAATGCACCAAAATGGAATCATTATTTTTCAAGGCAAAAATCTACAATCATTTTGTAACAAAATATTAATTTTTATAACTTTCAAATGATAGTTAGATAACTTTTCTCTCATTCGTTTAAAGTTCAAAATTAGCTAAAATGTTATAAACCCATGCCAGAGGTCTGAGAGGAAGGAGGTCTGGTGGGAGATGGAAGAGAAAGCCTAAAATCACATTCCTGAGATTTTCCTCTTCCCACTCTATTTCTGCTCTCATTAGCTTTCGTCCAATGTTTTCCATGTTACCTTTTCGCCTCTACGTTGTAGGAATAAATTTATTATCTTAGTTATTATATTCCCTCCCCCCCCCCAGAAACTTTTCTCTATCCCGTAATTCTTGATTCTTGATTCTCAGTTATTCAGTTTGCTTAACAGGAGCTTAGAAAATCTACAGCTAATAAGATAGGATTAATCAGGGTTATTGGCAACATTTTGAAAATGCTCTTTGGCCTTTAAACTTTATCTTCAGCAATAGAATAGCTTAAGTTGGTGTTTTTCTATCTCATCACTATTGATATTTTGGTCCTGATAATTCTTTGTGGTCGTGGTTCTTCTGTGCATTGTAGAAATTTTAGGAGAATCCCTGGCTTCTACCCACTAGATAACAGTGGAGACTTCTCCACGTTGTGACAACCAAAATTATCTCCAGATATTACCAAATATTGCCTGGGAGGCAAAATCACCACTGGTTGAGAACAACTGGTTTAAACAGTAATGATGATGATAATGACAAGGACAACAACTAACATTTATTTAGCATTTACCGTGTGCCAGGCCCCATTCTAAGTATTTTAAGTGTACATTATGTAATTCACAAAAAAGGTCCTGTGATTCCTATTTTACACATGAGACAGTTTGAGCACAGAGAAGTCAACTAAGTTGCTAATAACACAAGGCTAGTAAGTAAGAGAGCCAGAATTCAAACCCAAGCAGTTTGACTTCAGAGCCCACAGTTTTAATTGTCAGCCAATAGCTCCTTTGCTGAAATCACGCTAAGCAAAAGTGAAATCTATCAAAAACATGGATCATTTCAGGTTTAAATTTTTTCCCGTGATTTCAAACATTTAAACCTTGGAAAGGAGACTTCCTACAGATGTAAAACCACTATAGTTAAGTAAATTTCCTTATTCCTTTCACTCTCTTTCTTGAGCTGCAGAAATCCCATCAAAGCTCAGATTCCCCAGGCAGAGATTTAAAGCTCAGGTCAAAGAGTTAGATTCCTAGGATCATATTCTGAAACCGTACTCATGAGTGTGAGACCCAGGAATACTATAAGGCTACTTACATGTTGTATTACTTTATAAACATTACTTAAATATTGAGAGGATCTGTTTATTTTCGTTGAGTATCAGTAGTTCAGAAGAAAACAAATTAGTTTATTAGGTTTTATAAATAATACCTGGCAAAAATTAAATTTATTTTTCTATCTCCATCTTAATTTTATGTGACAGAGGTGATATTTCTACGCAAAAGAAAAATTATCATACTGCATAATTTATGAAGGTTTCATCTTTGTAAACACTATATCTTCAGGAAATGTGATTCCTCTTGCTCTAAAACCTTGTTTTTATTAGTTTCAGGCTGACTATAAAATATTAAGATGGATGTAATCTAACAACCAAACTTTCATATCTAATCAAACACACATAATTTATATAATTTTAAATACATGGTATACATTATTTTCTTTCAAGTTTGTGGAAAGTTAATTGAAATAATAATAATAACTTAACTTATATTCATTTATTGATTTCTATGTGCCAGGTACTACCTTAACAATTCTCCATACATTAACTCATTTAATCCCCATAAAAACCACCTTAAGTAGGTACCTTTAATATCCCCATTTTGGAAGTAAAGAATGAGAACCACAGAGAGGTAAATAACCTGACCAAAGTCACATAGCTAGTAAATGATTTGGCTGACTTATAAACCCAAGCAGTTTGGCATCAAAGCTGTATTGGTTATCATTTATGTGTACTGCCCTCCTAAGGTGGGGAAACCATCATAAGATATCATATTATTCATAATTTTAATAGATGGATTAAATTAGAATATGTATCTTACACTGACAGAGTAGGAGAAAAGAATTTGGTCTCCTAAAATTGTACAACCTATGAAATTCTTGACAGCACAGAGTAAGAATTTTATCTTGTGAAGAAATGAATTAATAATTATGAAAATGTTTTTGAATCCAATGATTCTAAATTATTACTTAAAGAGTTAATTTATTTTCCTTCTTCCCTTCTCCTTAGTTCAAATATCTAGGTTCCCCCATGCTTTTTTACATCACCTGTGTCCTTGAGATCACATGTTCAAGTTTGCATGGTTCAGTACTAGTTTACACTTGTCGTGGTGTCCTGTACTGTTTAGAATTTCCTGAATTTATCATATTTCAACAAAGAATTTTGCTTTTATATTAAAATAAGCCAGAGTGGGTAAGGTCTACCTCCACATTGCACTTCCAGCTTCTGCCATAATCTCTTGTAGCATGTGAGACATGCGTTCTGAGAATTCAGTTCTCACTTTAACACATGGTTAAATCCACACAAAGACCAACAACAAGCCTATTTCTTTACTTGATCTTTTCCAGATGCAACATATCTACTATCTCCCTTTCAAGGACAGCATGCAGGGTGCCAGCTGATAAAATAGTACGTGCTTTGAGAGAAACAGCTAGCGACAGCGAACTCCCTCTGGTCTCAGGTGGTAACAGTAGGAGAAGGAATCTACCCTGTTGCCCATAATGGTGTGTTGGTCTACAAGCCAGTTGCCCCATGGCCCCTACCTAGTCCTGTGAGACACCTGAAGCTGTCAGGATACGAATACTCTGAATAAGAGGAAAATATTTAAAATTACGAGCTATGTATACATGAATTATGTAAAGGAATAGAGGCTGAGCAGTCCTGGCCACAGAATATAGAGAGTAGTGAACACTCTGGATGCTGTTTGTTTTGTTTTTTTTAGCTCATTGTGCAGTATAAATCTACAACTGCTTATTGACCTTCTATTTCTGTTAATACTTTTTATTTTGCAGTAAAATTTTTTACTGGCAATCACTTGAAAAAATAGTAATTTTCATTTTTAAAAAGTTCTGAATTTCCATTTCTCGAAAATGTTGATAATGGACTTACACTTCGAACAAAATGCTTTTCATATTTACCATCTACTGTGAAGTTTGCACTGACCACATGAAAATCAGAAGACACAAATCTACTACCAAATCATCAGCATTTTAAGACTATACCCAAAGATAACATCTAAATACATGCAATTGCAAAGGTGGAAGATATATCAGTCAATAAAGCATGACTCTTCATTTAGATAAATGACTATTTTAAATTAATCCTGCCTATTCACATTCCAAGAGTTTTTGTTTTGTTTTGTATTTGTTGTTGTTGTTTTTGCACATGTAAATAGCAAAAAGAAGGCTGTTAACGTGTTTACTCCATGAAGAAAAACTTTGTAAGAAGTGATACCTGTTTATTCTGTTATCTTCAGAAGTTTCAAATATGAAAGCAGCTCAGCTAATTACAATAAAAGTTTGATTTTTGTTTTTCAAAGGATTCATATAATCAAATTAAAGTTGTTGAAGTCTTATTCTGCCAAGGTAAAAGATATGACTTTATTGTGTATGCTATTGTAAATTCAGTTAAAAGTTCAACAATGAAGATGAAATTATTCATTTTTGCTGTGGTAATACAAATAAAACTTTTAAAATTGGTTGTGAAGCACAAATAATTCATGAATGTGGCCAAAGTAGGGGAAATATTCTACTAATCATAATTGAAGTTGTGGATGCCAAATTTTACACATACTTGGAAATACATTATTCATCCACAATTTTTTGCAATAAACTGATGTTAAAAAAAACACTTCAGCATGGTAATATGACACTTATTCTTCACTGATCATCTTTGACCTGATTTTAGAAATATTACAGCCTTTGTTAAATTAAGTACTTTGTAAATCAATCTCAGTCTTCAATATGGTATCAAATGTTTTCGTATAAGATTTCTCTGAATTGTGATGATTCAAAAAGTGAAAATCTGCAATACATATATTCAATTAATAGAGTACTACAGACTTTGGCTTTTGAAACATTTAGTAAATTGCAATTATGGAAAGCAAAGCTTGCATTGAGAAGACTTTAATATTTATCTCTAATACTTCATGCTAAATAATTAAGGATAAATAATGTATAAGATTTAAATCTGAAATTGTATAATTGTGTTTTGTAATATCTTGAATTTGGGGAAGGATCTTCTAATAAAACTTTTTATGCTTTCTTGGATAAATTTATATCCTGCATAGTAATAAAGTTAAATGAGTTTTTTATAATTTTACATTTAATTTGGAAACACTCAACAACATAAATGTTGCCTAGATATAGGTATTCATATTTAAAATATATTAAATTTTAATTGGATAATAAATATTCATAGAAACAACTTGCTTGATTAGTTTTATCTTGCAATTTTTTTGTCAAAGTGAAAGTATTCTGAATGCAATTAAAGGCAGTGATTTAAAATTAGTTGGGTTAAGATATATTAATATTTGAATAAAATATAAGAATTGTGAATATTCTCTATTTAGATGATTTTTTCTTGAACTTGCAGGAAGTTTATCAACTGTATGAAAATATTTTGTCAACTAAAAATATTACGATCAATAAAAAAGAGTCAAATAAAGAGGTAAAATTTTAATTTTATTTAAAAAATATAATTTGAGAAAAGAATGTAGACAATGTTATAAAATTTTGATGTTAAGTTCATATTGAAAAAACATACACACACACATTTTAGAAAATACTAGTAATTTGCTATTAGAGAACTATATGACTAGTGAATGGATAAAGTCTATGAATAAATATAATACCTAGGTTATTTTTACTGTTCAGATAATTATCAAAATGAAATCTATTCATGTTAATATACATGAGTGTATATTTTTATTTTTTAAAGAAATTCTGAAAATATTTTTTAAAAAGAATTATTTTATGGGTACGTACATATTCAAAACTATATAGGTCAGTAAATATTGCAAACTGTACACAATTTTAATTTTTTAGTGCACTTTTCAAATGCAAAAGACAGTAAAATCATATGGTTAGTCTATATACAATTAAAACCACAGCACACATGGAAACCTGCAATAAGATTGGATTAGTTTTCTGTTGCTGTGTTTCAAATTACTACAAACCAAGAGCTGAAAAAACACACATTTATTATCTCATAGCTTCCATATGTTAGGAGTCTGGCTACAGCTTAACTGGGTCCTCTCCACAGGGTCTTGCAAAGCTGTAATCAAGGTAAATGGGCTGTATTGTCACCTGGAGGCTTGGCAGGGGAAGAATCCACTTCTAAGTTCATTTAGGTTGTTGGCAGAATCTATTGCATTGTGGCTGTATGACTTCAGGTCCTGACCTTTTGCTGGCTGGAGGCTGGAGGCTATGTGTAGTTCCTTTCCATGTGGGCTCCTACAACATGGCTGCTTACTTCACGGAGGCCACAAGAAAGTCTCTAGCTCCAGTCTGCTGAGCACCTCATTTGACACAATGCATCATGGTGCAATCACGGTGATGACACCCCTTCACCTCTGCCATATTCTATTGGTTAGAAGCTAGTCACAGACTCTGCTTGCATTCATAGAGAGATTACACAAAAATGTAAACACCAGGAGGTGGGACTCATTGGGTATCAGTTTAGGGTCTGTCTGTGACAAAGGTTCTATCCAATATTTCAAAATAAAAAGTTAATGTGTTAGGGTACAATCACATATTACTTATATATTGTGATGTTTTTAAAATATGACCACAAATTCTTTGAAACTGCTCTCCTAAAAGATGTTATCTGAGTCCCTTCTTCATGAATTAGGGCCAACCTTAATTTACTCTTTTCTAATCATGAGAATTTTGTGGAAGTGGTGTGTTGTCACTTCTGAGACTAAGTCAGAAAAGGCCATGCAGCTTTTGCCTGATTTGCTTCTATCACTCTTGGAGGCCCCTCTTGGGAAACATTCTTTCAGAATTTAACCACCACGCTCTGAGGAATCTATGTCACATGGAGAGGTCCTGTGTATGTGCTCCAGTCAACAATCTTAGCCCAGATGCCAGAAGGTGAGTGACAGCTATCGTGGAAGTAGATTCCTCAGCCCGAACTGCTCAGGGCCACAGCCACGGGTCTTCCCAGCTGAGGCCCCAGACATTATGGAGCAAGGAAGATTGTCCCCTCTGTGCCTTTTTCTAATTTCTGATCCACAGAATCCGTGAGTATAATACAGTGGTGGCTGTGTATAGATCTAAGTTAAAGGTTGTTTGTCACATAGCAATAGTAACTAAAAAATTTGTGGATGACTTAGTATGTAATTTTTTATTTAAAAACAGAAGACTACAAAACTCTGACATAACTTGAAATGTCTCTGGCAAAACTATGAATAAAAACATAATGAAAGTTGGGAACTTCATAGACTAGCATTTTAAAATCTTCTCAAGTACCTTTCTTCATGCATTTAAATTACATACACACTTAAAAAAACAAACATTTTTCTTTCAAATCTGTTCACAGCAATTAGCTCATAAAGTTTGTATCCCTAGAAGCTCAATTTTTCATTAAACTATGGTTTGCCAAGTTAAGCATTTTACATTTAAAACAGCTGTGAAAATTCTATTTACTAGGTAGACTTTGAAAATCAATGAAGAATACTAAAATACACATAGGCCATAACCAAAGGCAGTTGTTAACTTACCAATGTGAAAAAATATTTAAATTAAATATCATAATCTAAATGAAAAATATATTAAATAACATGTTATATATAAGAAATAAAATATTTGTGCAAAACACAATGATTTTTGAGATCAGACAACAAATGCGATTATCATTTGCTTTGCTTTTCAACATTTCATTTGAGTTTTATTTCAAGGTCGAGTTGCAGCATTAGATGTTATGAATAATGTAAGGTCTTCCTTGGAACCTAACATATGGAAGTGAAAATACTGTGATTTTTGGCTTCTATTACAAACACTATGTCTCTAAACTTAATAATATTTTAATAAAAAATTCTGGAAAAAAAATCTTGGAATCCCACGTACTCTTATAAAGTTCAAACTGTGATGCATCTATGAGACTTCCCCTTTCATCACAGGAGAACTAACGGCATATTAAAAGAAAATGGTTAAATGTGATTTACAGCTGCTTTCTATGACGACATAGCTTCTTCCATAACAAGAAAGTTCTATGTAAGAATTAATCCCAGATTTTCAAAGCCGTGATTGGAAAGGGATACAGAAGTTGATAAGAGGGAATTGAAATACAAAACGTATTAAGAAGTTGTAAAAGGAAGAGGTTATAAGAGCTCAGGGCTCATGGCCCAGAAAATTACATATCTGGATTCTACGGAAATCCAAAAAAGAAAATCTCTGCACTTACTACATTATCTTTGAGGAATGTTGGAAAGGAACTACCAATGACAATGGTAAAATGAAGGAATTATTTTCAAAACTAAGGGCTTAAAATATTATTTCCAGGTAGTATGCTAGTTGAAATTATAAATGGGACAGTTTGTAAAAACAGAAAAGGGAAATGTACATCATTATGATGATTACAACTTTACAAAAACAAATTACTTTAAACTAAAGTCATTGTTTCTTTTTTTTCTTTCTTTTTTTTTTTGGCAAACTTATTAGCTTGGAAGATGAAGAAATGGAGTTTAGTATCTGGATATTTCTCCTTAATAAGACAAAACTCAGAAAATAACATGATAACTAAAAGAAAATGTTTGGGGAAATCCATTGTGGAAGAAGGATTAGACTGGTCTGTGTAACTATAGAGATTAGAATTTAGATCAGTGGGTAAAAATCAAGGTTCATTGTAATTCTGAAGAATAATTTTTAGTATAAGTATTCTCTCCAATTTTTGAAATTTTGTGGAAGAAGGATTAGACTGGTCTGTGTAACTATAGAGATTAGAATTTAGATCAGTGGGTGAAAATCAAGGTTCATTGTAATTCTGAAGAATAATTTTTAGTATAAGTATTCTCTCCAATTTTTGAAATTTTATCTCAATGTAATATACAGATATAATTAGAAATAATTCAACTTTAACAGTGCATCCTGTATTTCTATTTGCTAAATCTGGCAACCTTGATTGTCAACACCTTAGTGCCGTACAACAATAAAATGTTCTTGCTGTTAATTTATAGTCTGCAGTTCAGTTGGAGGGTGTTGCTGATATGGACCAGGTTGATCTTCCTTGATCTTGACTGAGCTGTCTCCTGCATCTATTCTTACTCTCTGTAAGGCTAGGGGCAGGCTTAACAATAAAATGTTCTTGCTGTTAATTTATAGTCTGCAGTTCAGTTGGAGGGTGTTGCTGATGTGGACCAGGTTGATCTTCCTTGATCTTGACTGAGCTGTCTCCTGCATCTATTCTTACTCTCTGTAAGGCTAGGGGCAGGCTGTTCGGGATGGCCTTACTTGTCTGTATGGCTGTCTGCTAATTGTTGACAGGGGATATGGGGGTGACTAGGCTGCATGTCTCTAATTCTTCTGTAGGATAGTATTGGCTTGTTCACATAGCAGCTGGGAAGGTTTCAAAGAGAAACAGTGGATGCACAGAAGGTCTCTTAAGTGGCACACTTTCAGTTCCACTGCATTCTATTAGCCAAAGCAAATTCCAAGTTTAATCTGAACTCAAGACATAAGAATGTAGACTTTACCCCTTGAAGCTACTGAGTCACACTGCAAAGGGCATGAATACAGAAAGGAGTGGAGAATTGTGGCCATTTTTACAATCAAACTAACACACAGAGATTTAAACAGTCTGGCACACACAAAATATTTTTTCTTGGTAAATTAGTCACTGTATAACTGTAAAATGTTCTTGATTGAAAAGTTAATTGAGTATAAATTAATGCTTTAAAATATTGATTTGGAGGTTTTTCAAACAACTGCAGATAGATCTTCCATACGATCCAGCAATCCCTCTTCTGGGTATATACCCAGAGGAATGGAAATCATCAACCACTATGGAAAACAGTATGGAGGTTTCTCAAACAACTACAGATAGATCTTCCATACAATCCAGCAATCCTACTTCTGGGTATATACCCAGAGGAATGGAAATCATCATGTCAAAGGGATACCTGCACTCCCATGTTCATTGCAGCTCTATTTACAATAGCCAAGATATGGAACCAAACTAAAAGTCCATCGATGGATGATTGGATACAGAAAGTGTGGTATATATATATATATATATATATATATATATACCATGGAATACTACTCTCCATAAAAAAGAATGAAATACTCCCATTTGCAACAATAAGGATGCACCTTGAGAAACTTATGTTGAGTGAAATAAGCAAAACACAGAGAGATAAATACCACATGTGCTCACCCATATGTGGGAGCTAAGAGAGAAAGGAAGGAAGGAAAGAAAGACCACAGTAGTGCAGTGGTCTTACAGAGGGAGGGAACATTCCTAGGGCTGCAAAGCAGAGTGGGGGAAGAAGGGGAGGGGGAGTGTGGTTGGGGGACAATTGGGTGGGAACAAGAGGTATAAAAGCAATTTCTGGTATCTCATGAATATTCATAATAATAAAAAATAAATAAGAAATTTAAAATAAAATATTGATTTGGCTATTAACCACCAATTTTTACCAAATTTCTTAATTAGTATGCTTTATAATATTAATTTAACATATTAAAGGCTATCCAACATAAATATTTAAGCCATAAGTAATATGATTTAAGCCAAAAATGTTATCTTTGTTTTTTAAAGCAATTGTTTTCCTACAGACTCTTTTTCAATCTAGGCTAACTCAATTCATTCAATACTAATGTTTTCCCCTTTTAAGACTTCTCTTACAGCTTCCACAGAAGTTTTTTCATTTTAAAATACAATAAATATTGGCATTCTATATTTGACTCTCTGGTACCAGGAGAAATTTCATAGATCTTGCAGTATGAGTACAATTGAATGAACATTGTTCACTTGAACAACAAAAAATTGATATCTAATACTATCACAAAAAACAGGGGTTTTCTACACATGTTCTAAGAGTGTTTCCATTCCCAGAAAGACAAAAGATATTTCAGAAACTGTAATTACATTGTCTTTCAAGTCACAGTCTTTGATGATATGTTTCCTCCATTTCACACATTCTCTTGACTTGTTTGTATTTTATTGCACAATTAAACACAAAATCAATAGAATTAAGTCCCATAAGCATCCAGATGGGACTAAAGTTTACAACTTCTAGTACACTTAATAATTAGGTATTAATCATCAGCTATTATTTCATTTACATAAAATTTGTGAGGATTTTACTTCAATATGTAGTATCAGCACTTTGGTACTTTTCTGTGTTACATCGTTTGTAAAACAAATAAAAAAATGTCATAAAAATAATCATATTCAACAATTGAATAAGCAAATACATACAGATAAGGAGATGATCCTGAAGAAGATGAACTATTGGCATCATCATATGATGAAACCAATTGGTAAGAGCCAGCTAAACTACATGTGACTCAAAATTCAAACATATTACAGTTGGCATCTGTGTACATTTTAATAAAATGACATTTCTTGCTTAAAAGCACGTAATTTTTTCTAAAACAGTGGTTAACAATCTTTAGCATGCACCAGAATTACCTAGAGGGCCTGTTAAAACACAGCCGACCACCCCCCGCCAGTGGCCTTACCCAAGAACTCTTGATTTACTGGGTCTTATCCATGAAATTTTGACTTAGCGTGTCTGCGGTGGGGCTTGAGCATTTGAATTTTTAACAGATTCCAAAGTAATGGTGTTGCTGCTGGTCCAGGGACAAAACTTTGAGAATTGCTGATTTAAGAGGGACTGGGGAAATAGTATAAAAATGATATCACTTGTTATTCGTGAGTCCCCAGTCTACCTCTTCTTTGGATAAATTATTCTATTTTCTAGGCAACTGAATAAAATTGGTTATCTATCCATACCAACCTGAAAACAGGTGCTATTATTAAAGATTATATAACTCAGAGAAGTTTTTAACTTTCTCCATATCGAATGTAGATATATTCGTCCCTAACTCGTTCGTACTTGATAGTTTTGGATATTCGGTGCTGTCTTTGTCACTTCTCTATTTAAAGTTTATTTCGGTTATAGTTTATTTTAGGAACTATGTCTAATTATTAAGCTCCATTTTTTAATACAGGCTAGGTGGATATTCGTGGGCGCTCTTGCCGCATGTGCATATTTATTCCTATCAGTTACTCTCATGGTTCAGTTTGGGAGAAGGTTGATAGTTTTGCCATCTCTCGTGTCATTTAACATAGGAATGTACAGACTGTGACTACTAAACTCTTCGTAGTCGTCTTGGCATTTGATTCATTCACTTCATGACTTGGGGGACGGAAACTCTCCTTGCATACTCAATTGTGCCATCATGGAAGGTCTCTTTGAGGAAAAATCGGTGGTATCTTTCCTATAATCCACCATTAATTTTAGTCTTTCCCTATTTCACCAGTCTAAAAGTTACTAGGACACTGAGCTTGCTTAACTTTGAAAAAATCAAAGGTTATATACATGTTTATACTTCTCTAAAATTTATATGAAAAATCAGTCATTTCTTCTTATAGCTTATGATTTCTTTAACAAGAATGTTTTACATTTTATTCCTAGAGGCAAATTAAAGAGCAGAATCATAAGAAGACTTCTGGTTCTCTCATGTATCGAATATGGCTTGTTTTCTCAGTGAAAATATTTAATAAAAAATTTAACTTGATTTTCATCCTTAAGTACATACAAAAGTTACATTGATTCAATATCTATTCCCATAGAGAAGTAACTTGTTGGGTGAGCTGGAGAGTATGGTGGGGATATAGGTCATTCATAAAATTGTCTCATCCAAAATTTTCCTTCCATTTTTTTCTTTTAAAGGAAACGATTTAAAGGAAAGTAAACTCCAGCAAGAGAGTTGGCCCAGTTGCTGCAGGCGCCACCACCAGTGAGTGTTTTATCTGCAGAACTCTTGCCAAGTTTCCTACTGACAAAGAAGTCCTGAAATATGAACCTTTAAGTCAACTCATCAGAAAACAAATATTACATACAAATTAGTTTGAGGAAAAGAAAACCATACACATTCTTTAACTTCCATAGTTATTTTGAAACAAAACAAATCCCTCCTGCCTCCACAAGAATGTGGCAAGCACACATAATCAGCTACGTTTTAGGCTTTTATATTAAATTTATATTTCTAAATTACTTTAAATTAACTTTCTTTTTCTCAAGTTTTCTAGCTTTATATTTTGTACTTTAAAATTACATTTTGAAGACTGCGCATTTAGTTTCCAGAAGCTTTAGATTAAGGTAAAAGAAATTTTAAAATGTTAGTGTATGAGAGTACTTCAAAAGTTTGTGGAAAAAATGGAATTAAAAAAGAGAATATGCATCTTTCCATGAACTTTTTGAAGACACCTCATATATTAGGAGCACATATTAAAAACATAATAAAAGAAAAATAAAATTTTCAAGGGCTACTGACATCTAAATCTTGCAGTTTTAAGGTTTTGAGTTTTGTTTTTCTTCAGGTTGTAAGTTAATATAAAATGAAATGTTTGTTCTGAAAATATTCCAATTGGCCAAAAAACTACATCTACAGAACAATTATAATTAGGATGATACAGCCTCTGATGATTTCACCCACTCTGAATGTAGAGAGTTATATTAGTATTTTATAATCACTTAAATTTATACAGCAGGCAGTACATTACAGGAAGTATTCTAAGCATTTTTACATGTTTTAATTTTCAACAACCCTATGTAGAAGTGATTACTTTTAAAAATGAGTACGTAGAGGTTAATTAGCCAAAGATTATGTAAGTATAGTTTACATTATTTCATTTGTTGGTATTTAAACCCATAATATGCTATGTGTTATAAACATGGAGATCTGCCGTGCAGATCCTCCCAATGAAGAATCTGTAGCCCCAGCTGCTAGAAATGTGTTGGCAGGCAGCTTCTAGCTGGCAGTACTGGCAGGGATTGCCTCAGGGCAGAGAACTTCCCCCTTCCACGGTGGCCTACTTTCTATGACTGATGGAGGCAGGGCCACTCCATCTAAGATGGGCCATCTCTGGCTGACCATTTTAGCTCCAGCGGCTCTTGTCAGGCTTACATTACAGCTTGACTACTACCCAATCCACAGGTATTGATTCCAAGAACACTTTCTAATAAATATCTTACACACTAAACTCTTACATGCTAATCTCAGTTTCTGCTTCCTAAGGAACCCAGCCTAGAATGATATATTGTGTAATAATTAAACACATTTGTGTCTATGATATACAGTTCTAATTACTCCATATAATGTTTCAATAAGTATCCTTGCACGTTTATTTATAGATATTGGTGAAAAATTCTTATTCAAATAGGTATGATGATTTTTTTTTATTTAATGGCTAATTATGCTTGAGTTTAGGACTCCATTTTCTATCCTAAAGAATTATTATCATATCTTGATTTAGGAAAGTCACAGTAGATTTCTAATTATGTCTCTCTACCAACTCTAACAGTAAATCTTTTAAAATTAATGGTTTCCTGTCTATTCTCTAAAGTGTCAGTTTCTGCAGTAACAGTGAGTAACCAGTATTGTCACTGCATTAATTCTCTCAATCATGTTCCCAAACTTCTGACTTTAAAATCCATTCTAAATGTTGCACTAGTTTTTGAAAAAGAATGAAATAGTGCAAGTTCTTCACTTTAAAATTTTCATATTGGATAGACTGAACAGGTGCAGGTTTTTGAAGGGGTAGTCATCCAATACAAAGATCATCCTTCTATTATTGCTTCCTTTTGAATATTTCATATTTCTATAAAGCCTCTGCTTCAAGGTGAGCTAAGACAGGAGGTAGGGAAATAGGAAACAAGAGTTTAAGCTACTGAATATTCATTTCTCTGATTAAAGCTTTGGATGAATTATACAGTAAAATCCAAACAACTAGCAAAAATTAATATTTGAAATATAGCAATGAATTTTTCATACACATGGCATATTTCCATGATTGAGACAGATATCTCATTTAAAGTTATATAGAAAAATATATTTTCATATTTTATACCCCTAATGGATCACCACTCTATTAGAAGGGGAAACTGAGAACCATGAGCTTTCACTATCAGTTAGCAGCAGAGGCAAGATTAGAACCCAAGATTCTGGGCTCCTGGCCCAGTGTTCATCTGCTAACCCATCAGTGTTTCGTGGATTACCTAACTATAATTTTTCATTTAATCTTCTGTACATTATAAACTAATAGTTCAGAAAATTTTTCTAAATTTTTTTGGCAGGTATCCTAAAAATAAATGATCTACATTTCTACATCAAAGATGTTACCACAAAAGTAACTCTCGCTAAACTTAGTTTCATTCTATGCTATAGACAGAATAATGCTCCCCCTCCCCCAATATATCACAGTGGTCTTTAAAACAAGAAGGAAGAAGAGACAATGTCACTAAAATGAAACATGACAGTGGAAGCAGTGGTGGGAAGAAGAGACAGAAAGAAAGAGAGAGGAGAGAGAGAGAGAGAGCAATTTGATATGACAGTGGAAGCAGTGGTGGGAAGAAGAGACAGAAAGAAAGAGAGAGGAGAGAGAGAGAGCAATTTGACGATACTATACTGCTGGCATGATTTTAGCCCAGTGAGACTTGCTCTGTACCTCTGACCTCTGGAACTAAATAAATTTTTATTGTTTTAAGTGATTAAGTTTGTGGTAATTAGTTATGCTACAATAAGAAACTAATACTCTCTGCTTCACTCTCTGATATATTGTTCAGGTGTATGAGATCAGTAGAATGTGGGTAAAATAGGATAATTTAGTCAGGCTCCCTCGGCTCAGATCTGGTTGGGGGATTAAGCAGTGCATTTCTTTTTTTTTTTTTTTTTCCTGACCTGTAAGGGGATCGCAACCCTTGGCACAGTGTGGTCTGCACCACGCTCAGCCAGTGGGCACACCGGCCAATCCTATATAGGATCCAAACCCGTGGCCTCAGCGCTACCAGCGCCGCACTCTCCAGAGTGAGCCACAGGGCTGGCCCAAGCAGTGCATTTCTTTGTAAACAAGTTGTGTGTGGGTGGAGTTAGTGCACATGTGTGCCAATGTATCTTTTTAGTTGTTGCTATTGTGTGTTCTTCAGTTTGTGAAGCAAAGCTGGCAACAGAGCTTGCGTCTAAAAGTAGAGCATGTTTACTCTACTGGCAGCTGCTCAGTTTCAGTTTTTTGGTGAACTTTGCTGGTAGCAGTTTAGTTTCTGAATTTCTCTGTGGACTGCCTAGGTATTAAACGTGTGTGTGCTGAATAAAGACTACTACTACTTCAACTAAGGCTCCAATCCTGCGTGTGAAGGGTTTTTGAATGGCTCAAGGGGTCTGTGAGCACCAGACCCTAGTACCAGCTCTACATTTGGCATGGTCGGGGCAGGATTCTGAGCAGGTATAAGAGCCAAGAAGCCCTTGGAGAAGGAGGAAATGTGGTTACTTTTGAACATGTTGTGCCCCGTGGCCACTTTCCTGTTGACGGGGATCTGGTTGCTGAACACTGTACTGCAAGACAGCATAGACCAGGCACTGCAGTGGAAAACCCCTTGGATGGGTGAGGAAATGTGGCTGTCCTTGAGTGTGTGGTGCCTAGTGGCCACTTTCCTGCTGACCAGAGCCTGGCTGCTGCTCACTCTGCTCCAAACTGATACAGAGCCGAAAAAGGAAGCAGAGGTATTGGAAACACAGATGGATGTCCTTGAGGATGAGTGCAGTGACTGGCCACTCCAGCTTCTCACACCAGGGAAGATGACGAATCCAGTGGTGATTTGAGTGATTTGACCATGCATCCACAGGCATGACCTGTCATGTATCAGAAAGTGAAACACGAGCAGCCTATGGGACCAGGTGGACAACCAGTGGGCAATCCACAGGTGGCCCAATTTACCACGTATGTCCCATATACCCAGGTTGAATTAGTTGACTGCCTGGCTGCTTGGCTGTTGCGGTTATGGGACCTAGGGGTGGAGAGTGTGATGTGCTCTGTTGAGGAGATGGAAAAATTGGCCTCCATCACCATGCACCCATCCCTGAGGCAGTGGCTGCAGAATAGCTGCAGATATGCACAAGGGTCAGGTAATCACTCCTTAATGGAATGCGTGAGTGCAGCTCCCTGAACTGTGTGGGCAAATACTGGAGAACTGCCCAAGATTGTTAATAAATGGCAAATGTATGCTGAGTTCATTCAAATAATTTGATAGATGGGGGATGCAGCAGTCCATGTTTAATGTGAACACTCGTGGCCTGGATGATGAAAATTTTACAGGCAAGATGAGAGACATAGTGCTGCAAAATGCCCCATCAACATCCTTTAGGTCACTGATGGCCATACTGGCCCCATACACTGGTCGTCCTGTACGTGAGGTAACAACCATGATAGCTGGCTTGGGTGCTATAGAGGATAGCAGATAAGCAAAAGGGGTCCGAAAAGTGGCTAAGACCAAACCCCCAAGAAATACTTGGGATTTTATCCCAAAGGGACCAAGCAAGACTAGTCGTAAGCAAATATGGCTTGACTTGCTTGCAACAGGGGTTGATAAAAAGAAAATTGACCAGCAGCCAAATGCATTTGTTTGCCTTGTCTCAGCAATTGCATCCTGAACAGCGTTTCACTAAACATCTAGAAACAGGTAGCAAGGTACGCTCAGTGGATTTAAAGGATTTTTTATTTTTCCTGAGGAAGCAGATGAACTGTCCCATTTTGACTAGGGAGCAGGCCAAGGTGCTCATCTTTTGGAGGCAGGCAAGGACCGGAGGCCTCATGTTGAATTGGCAATGATGAAACTGATGCACTGGCTAAGGTAAGATGGCTGGAGAGAGCTCCAGCAGCTGATGTAGCTGGGTGGCTACATTGGAGGATGCAGCATGCTGGCTTCAAGACCGGGTGGTCAGTGGCTTGCTGGGTGCCACATTAATCTGAGAAAAAATGCCCCTGATGGGCAAATGTACTCCTGATGAGCAGGTAACTCATGTGCGAGTGCCCCTGACACAGTGGCAGGTGGATCTTGTGGGACCACTGCCAAAGTCAGAGAGTTACTTGTCTTCTGTTTGTGTGGTCAATTATGAGCTCTCCTATGCTGTTACATGTAGAACCTATAGATTCAACAGTGTTAGCAGATGACCGGGTGGTCAGTGGCTTGCTGAGTGCCACATTAATCTGAGAAAAAATGCCCCTGATGGGCAAATGTACTCCTGATGAGCAGGTAACTCATGTGAGAGTGCCCCTGACACAGTGGCAGGTGGATCTTGTGGGACCACTGCCAAAGTCAGAGAGTTACTTGTCTTCTGTTTGTGTGGTCAATTATGAGCTCTCCTATGCTGTTACATGTAGAACCTATAGATCCAACAGTGTTAGCAGATGAAGTATGGTATCATAAACCAGGTAAGATACCTATTCCTGCAACCGTCCTTTCTCAGGATGGCAAACTGGCATATATCTTAGCAGAGGGGCGAGAACTTCCCCTATTGGTACCAATAACCCTCTGTCTTTTCGCCCATAGTGTTCTGACTGCAGGCACTGCACCAGAGTCGACTGGATACAGGCAGACATTGGTGTGATCATCTACTGTATATGCACTGAACTTCACATCAGTATGACTACAAGATTCCCATGGAAAATCACACCAATGATGACTACTAACCAGACATGTGCGACTAAAGGACAGAACTACAGGACAAGCCTTAAGGACAAGCCTTAAGCCATATTGAACAGACAATAGGTTTTATAAATAAAAGGGTCATTTATCATCACTGAGGGAACATCACAGAAGATTTTTAACATGTAGATTGTATGGCGAGGGACCCTGAAGGGTGGATTGTGGGGAAAATAGGATAATTTAGTCCGGCTCCCTCAACATTTCTTGTAAACGAGTTGTGTATGGATGGATTTAGTGCACATGTGCACCAATGTATCTTTTTAGTTACTTGCTATTGTGTGTTCTTCAGTTCCTGAAGCAGAGCTGACAACAGAGCTTGCATCTAAAAATAGAGCATGTTTACACTGCTGGCAGCTGTTCCTTTTCAGTTTTTCTTTGGACTTTGCCAGTAGCAGTTGAGTTTCTGAGTTTCTCTGTGGACTGCTTGACTCATAGTGTTGTGTGTGCTGAATAAAGACTATTCCAACTTCAACCAAGGCTTCAAGGACATTTTTGCCAATTACCTAGCTCATAGACCTGCATGTGAAGGGTTTGTGAATGGGCTCGAGGGGTCTGTGAGCACCAGACCCTAGCCCTAGCTCTACATAAAACTAGAGTAGTTCATTTTTGTTACTACGCTTTGAGTGGAGGTAAATACTTTTTACCATGAAATTTGGAGCTAATGTTTCTTGTTAATGAGATGATATGAGAAAGTAAATTTGGTAAACATAACAAAAAGTTACTCTGAATGTTTTCATGAGAATACATAGCTCTCAATTGCATTCACCTAATGCAGTCTGAAAAGACGATTACCAATAATTACAGGAGAATGCCTCCATCTTCTGAAATCTGCAAAAGAGGTTTAGAGGAGGAGGTAGTGTGGTGGACACTGTAATGTGCACCCAGATCCTCATTCAGAGAAAGAGTTGTTGCACTAGTATCTGTGGATGCTAACAACAGGTAGTCCCCAGCTGCCAGCCCCTCAAGAGATTGCCTCAGCTGGGGAGAGCCACCTCACCCAAGGTCACGCCCCTTCCCAGAGAAGCCCACAAACAAAGACTGGTCCATGTCAGAGAATAAAGGACTGGCATTTGAGCCCAACTAGGGACAATTCAAAAAGTGTGAGAAATGCCCTCACCCGTCCAATGCCAATGGATGAATGCAGAGACATGAGGTACAGTGAAGTGAGACTTTAATTATGGCCTTGCAAGGTTCAGTTGTCTGAAGGGCAGGCATGAAAAAACGGCTGTAGCAAGCAATTTATTTCCTAATATGCAAGTGCCTCACCCCAGTTCCTTATTGGCTGAGAGTACTATGGGATGCACAGTTTTCCCAGACAATGCCTAAGATTTATTACCCCCAGTAAGAAACTTCTTTGTCTGAGAGCTCAGGGCAAGCCCACAAAAAAGTCCCACTAAAGCCCTGTGAAAGGAGAAACAGCAGGGAATGAAGAAAACAATAGGGGCTAGTAACTAATTACCATCTCAAGGAGAGCTCTATTTGTTCAGCCACCCTCCAGGAATGGGCTGGAGCAGTCAGAAAACTTTCAGGCTGGGCCTGAATCAGTTAAAACACCCTCAGATAAGTCATTTCTGAAGATGAATCACTTAGATTATTTTCTTACAAGGGCCATTCCAGCATCAGAGCTCCCTGTGGGTTCAGCNAAACTTTCAGGCTGGGCCTGAATCAGTTAAAACACCCTCAGATAAGTCATTTCTGAAGATGAATCACTTAGATTATTTTCTTACAAGGGCCATTCCAGCATCAGAGCTCCCTGTGGGTTCAGCTATGATTGTCACTAGACCTGACTTCTTCCTCTACCCACTCTAGCTTTCTTCCCTTCCCCTTCCTAGGTGTTGATCTCAATAGTTCTCCTTAGGAAAATTCTGCATACTGAAATCCCCCTCTTTCAAAACCTGACCTTCAAGAGATAAGATTCTTTGAAACCTAGTTCCATGTCTGCCATTAAATATTTGTAACACGAAGAACAAGTCAACCTTCTTGCTCCTCAGCTGAAACATCCATAAGATATGGGAGGGGAAAAAAAAAACCCTCCTAGTCTGACTTCCATTCTCATTCTTCTTTCATATGAAAAATAATACTTAAAAAAATACATTTGTTTTTTCAATGCAACTAATGCCAGTCTTTCTTTTTTTAGACCAGGGCCATTTCCTCTCTTCTCACTACATGTTAATTTATTCTTTATACAAGTATTAGTAAACATCTAGGATATAAGTCTTAGCATTCTCCCCAGTTTTCTTAATTATTATACAAAGTTTGTTTCACTCCAAAGTGTTTCCTTGGTCAACTAGAACTTACTGCTACCTCTTAACCTCTGACCTTCCTTCAAAAGTCTTATGTCTTTTAATATCTACTCCATGGAACATCATTACATATACAGTTACATATATCATCTTTAAAGAAAGTCAGCATCCATATACTTGTCTCTCCCAAAGACTATTTCTAAGCTTACCAGGTGAATAAGTCAGTGTCTCCAGAGAGGTTTGTGGATGTTTAGTTTCTCCCTTGCCCTAGTCCAGACTGAAAGAAAGCCTACTGATGTTTACGTGTCTCTCCTAGAGAATCAGGACTGAGAATTTAAAAGAATTTAGGAGAAAGCACGAAGCTAGTGAGAGCCAAAGTAAGTTAATTTTTTTTTTTGCTTTACCTTTTTTATTATTTTTTTATTTTTTTCATTAAATTTTTATTTTGTCAATATACAATGTATATGGTTATTATGGCCCATCACCGACACCTCCCTCCCTCCTCCCTCTCTGCCCTCCCCCCCAAGAATGTCCTTTCCGTTTGCTTGTTGTAACAACTTCAAAAAGGTATAGTTGTTGTATCTTCTTCCCCCCCCCC
>NW_007728631.1:41350-78234 GCF_000696425.1 Galeopterus variegatus | reverse complement strand
ACTTCATGAATACAACCCCAAAAGCACGGGCAACCATAGGAAAAATAAACAAATGGGATTATATCAAACTAAAAAGCTTCTGCACAGCAAAAGAAACAATTAACAGAGCTAAAAGGCAACCAACAGAGTGGGAGAAAATATTTGCAAATTATACATCCGACAAAGGATTAATATCCAGAATATACAAGGAACCAAAGTAAGTTAATTTTAGGGCAGCCAAGACCAGTCCTAAATATTGAAGCAAAAGAAGAAAAGCCTGATTCATTGTGGTAAGATAACTCCTCTTTTCCTAAATCTCTCATCTAATGTATGTGTGGAAATTAGGGAAAAAGAACTGTCTTCCTTCCAGTTTCACCTAAAATAATTTCTAAAACTCACACTGTAAAATCTAGATTATTATGTCTGTTTGAACAATAATTCTTAAAGTTGCATTTAAGCACATTGAAAAGCTCTAGTACTCTGTTTTCGTGAACAAAAAATAATATTATATTCTAAACAACAGCAAGTATTGATAAATATTGATATGACTTTAATAAGTTATATTTTTTTGAAGTACCCACATTTCCTCCATGCTACTTTTCTATTTAATAATACATATAAACTCATACTTGGAAATGTGTACATGTATTCTATAAATAAATTGCATGCAAAATGACCATATGCTATGTATTGAATGACATCCCCACTACGGTAGACTGGATACCCCCTCAACCTCATTGAGGCTTAATCCCTACTGTTAACTGTTGAGGGTGGGAAATCCTATTATGGTAATTGAAAGTTGGGACCTTGAAGAGGTGATTAGATTGTAAGATGCCATAGTGAATGGATTAATAATGGTGGTCATGGGCATTGTACTGAGGGCTTTAAAAGAAGAGCACATGAGAGGTAAGTCTCTCTCTGCTCTTCCATTTTCTGCCATGTGAGACCTCTGGGACACTGTCACCACTGCCAAGGCTTTTACCAGCTGTGTTCCCTGGACTTTGGACTTCTCAGCCTCTGAAACGGTAAATGATAAATATCATTTTCTTATAAATTACTCAGTTCCAGGTATTTTGTTATAAGCAATGGAGATGAACTAATACACCCCCAAATTCATATGTTGAAGCCTTAATCCTCAATGTGATGGAATTTGGAGATAGGGTTTTTAGGAGATAAATAGGTCATAAAGGTGAGTGCTTTGTGATGGGATTGGTGCCCTAATAAGAACTCAAGAGAGAACTTTCTTTCTCTCTCCACCATGAGAGGATACTGTAAGAAGGTAGCTGTCTGCAAACCAGGTGGAAGGTTCTCACCAGATACTGAACCTGCCAGCATCTTGATCTTGGATGCTCCCCCAACCTCCAGAACTGCAAGAAATGACAATGGTGTAAGTCACCTTGTCTATGGTATTCTGTTATAGCAGCCCAAGATGACTAAGACACCAAATTTAAAATATATTTTTATAATATGAACTAATTCTAATCACATACACAAAAATAATCTTTCTAGTTTATTAAAATTTTGTTGAAGTTTTTTTTTTTTTTTCTTGTTAACTTAAGATTTTGAGATATCTGTAATTTTTTTTATTTTTGTTATTTTTGTTAACCCATTTTGGCCTAAAGGAAGGTTAGGTTTTTATGTTCAAATTCTATATATTACTTACTATGTTATTTTCTATCATTTAATATTAAGATTAAAATTATAAAACTTCAAGAATATTTATGATTAAACTAATCATTGATTCTAAGCAACAGCCCCAAATACCACGTATAGTCAGTTTCTCCATTAAATGTTATTTTAAAAATTTCATGCTCTATTCTAGTGAATAAATTTATGAATAAAAATAATAATCACCAACTATATTTCATGGCTATTTACCAAGGCTACATTTCATTTTGGATTAGCTTTTAGTGTAAACAAGACTGAGGTTTTCTAATACCAGGTTATATACAAATAGATAATTACTGTGGCATTGTTTGTAAAAGTAAAAAGGAAGAGAAAAAAGAACGAAGCATGTCTACTTCCTCCACTTTCTTCTGTAAAAATTATGATCTAGTTAAAACTCACAAAAACATAGAAAACAGGAGAGAAGATGACAGCAACAAAACATTGAAATCTGGAAAGCATACACATGAGAAATAACTGCCCCAGCAGACCAGAAAAGAAGTAAATCCAAAGCTAACAGTAAGCGAAGCACTACAGAAACTTGCAAGAGTCAAAGATTTCAGGCATCTGAAGCTTCTAAAAAATTTGTGTGCAGGTGAAGTGGAAAATGGGAGGTTTGCAGGAAATCTATGTAAGATGAGTTACCAGCTCAATTACCTAATCCAGTATTACTTGGGATAGTTAGTGAGACATTTGTGAAATGTCTTGGACTTAACCCTTACTAATTTTAATGTTTGATAAATGAAATGTATAGCATGTGAAATTCTCACATCATGGAAAGATTCATCCTTAGACTATTTCTAAATAATACTACCAGGTAAGTCCTGCTTAAAAGCCACTTCATTGTTGACTTCAACTCTACTGCATCATAGGTGCATTTTTTTCAATTTAGTGCTTTGTGTACTGTTACACAACCACACAACTCCCTCTCCACCACACTAATAGAACACTAGAAGCTTCCTCTCTGGAAAAGCTAAATCACAGAGGCTCTTAATTTAACGTCAATAGACAAGGATGAGTGTAGGGCACTAAAACAAGTACAGGAAGTTTAAGAGAAAATTGTCATAGTGACTGGTGAAACCCACACCTTTCTCCCACTTGGAATAGCTGTAGTCTGAATTATATTCCCTTGAAAATTTCTTTCTAAATAAAATTTTCTTATGAGAAAAGACATACAAAATATGGCATTTGAAAATACCCAACAAAGCAACTGGGAATCATTCTATGGTAGATTATTAAATACCACAGTTTTCTCTTCCCTGAATCTTGCAGTGTGATATTGAGGATCTTCCCATCAAGAGGTGAGGACAATTCCCCCAATCTCTGAGTCTGGATTTTCTATGTGGCTTGCTTTGCCAAAAGAACATTCACTAACATGATACAAAAAGATACCTAAAAACCACTTGTACATTGGGAATTCCTCCCTATTGTACTTGGAGTCATAAGCCCATTGTATAAACAGACACAATCTAGCCTGCTGGAAAATGAGAGGAGAGCAAAGAGGTCAGCCAACAACCTGCCAACGACCACACATGAAATCCTAGGTCATTCAGCCACCAGCCAACATCAGCCAACATGGCAGCTGATCCCAGAAGCATGAACTAATCCAGAAAGATCCACTGGGCCAGTCCAGACTCTACCTGAACCATAGAATCATGAGCTAACTTAATGGTTATTATTATAAGCTACTCATTTTGAAGTTGATTTGTTACAAAGCAAAAACTAACTGATAGACTAGCTGACCGATCTATTATAATGCCCACTATGGAATGAGATCCATTCTTGAACGTGGAATTTCCCAGTTGCCTTGCAGTATATAATTATAAATTAGGGGGAAAAAAAACAAACAGTCAAATACAGTCTTAACTCACATATGAGAAAAACAGTTAGATAAAAGAATGAGAACAAGATCCATTCTTGAACGTGGAATTTCCCAGTTGCCTTGCAGTATATAATTATAAATTAGGGGAAAAAAAAACAAACAGTCAAATACAGTCTTAACTCACATATGAGAAAAACAGTTAGATAAAAGAATGAGAACAAAAAAAAATGATTTAAAAATTCATAAGAACTACACAATTTACCATGGAACTGATTTATGTGTTCTAAGTACAACATCATAAATAAATGAATACATTTTTAAGTATACATAGTTAGGTTTAATAATGTGTATCTTCCCCACCCTTCAATGTTGGGTCTGACTCCGATGCCGTAGTTTGGAAGCCCTGCAGAATAGCAAAGCAAAAGGGCAGAGCACTTTGAGCCTTAGCTATTTTCTCATACCCCTGGAAGGTGCTCTGAGGTTAGTCTCTGTGAACACTGGTTTCCCAGGTATTAAGGCATTTTGTTTTAAAAAATTTAAGTGAAGCCATACTTGAACTAGATCACTTAATACTTCAAGGAGTCTCCCAGATAAGGAAGCAGTGAAAGCCAAGATAAAGATTATAAATTGAATTTTTTAAAAGAAGATTAGAGGTCTATTTTTTACTTGCCTCATATTTCACCTTAGTAAAAACATACAATATTATTGATAATTCAAAAAATATTAAATAAAAAGGTTCTACTCAGTCATAAATAAAAAATTCTTATAATAGAAAAATGGATAATAATACAGCTAATTATAATAAACTAAAATGATCTGGGTATGGTCATAGCATCTAATTGAATTAACATATTTTATGTATTTATTTTACATACAAATTCATTATCAACAATACTTAATATTTAAATTTTATATAAAATTATATATAATTTTTTTTTTTTTTTTTTTGTCTTTTGTCTTTTTCCGTGTCCGGCAACGGATCGCAACCCTCAGTGTTGCCCCCGTACCGGACCGGGGACCGGCAACGGGATTGCAACCCTCGGCGTTGCTCCCACGCCTCGCTCAGCCAGTGAGCGGGAACCGGTCTGTATGTGGGATCCGAACCCTCGGGCGGGAGCGCCGCCGCGCTTCCCAAGCGGCGCACTATCCAGTGCGCCACCGGGCCGGCCCATATATAATTTATTATTAATAATTTATCATTAAGTCAAAATTTATTATTGTTGTCTATAAAATATACAAAAAAGTTCAAGCCTGGCACATTGATTCAACCTACTAGAACAGATCTCTGTTCTGTTTTAGATTTTATAATAAAATTTATATCAGTTTAAGATTTTTGGAAGTACTCACTTTTCTGAGTACATTCATCACATCAATTGAAAGGCAAGTGAATTTTGTACATACTTATATTATAGCATGTATCATATTGTTATGGATAGTAAGCTCCTGAGACTGAGTAAAATATTTACAGCAATGGGTGTCATGCCTGGTAGGTAATCAATACCCTTTGGTTTAGTCAAAGCATAATCATATTCTTCCCTGGTTTCTGCTAGAATTCTGGGATAGAGAATTCCAGTGCATAGTTCATTCTCCTGTGAATTTTATTGACTGGCTGGGGAGACCAGATAGCTATACATAAAGCAATGAGAAAACCACATAAAAATGCATAGAGTCTTGACATGTCTGAGAGAGTCATCTGTAGTCCTGTTTGAATCTCCACATTGGCGAGGATTTGCATTTGGAGTGGATGCTATTTTTCACATGAAATAAAAATTTTATTACTTTACAAAGACTATAAATGTGAATATAAGCAAAGAGCTGAAGTTTTGGCCAGTTCACTCATTAGTAAGTGACTCACTAGCCCATACCAACCTCAAGGCATGTGTGATTCAATTTATGCCTCACCAAATTACATGGAAAAATTACATGGACTTTGGTGTTCTCGTAATAGGTCAAAACCACTATTATAAATATAAGAATACCTATGGTCTAGTATATGGTCAAATGTCCCCTTGACTTACAGGAATCAAAAGAAGGGATAGTCCAATATCGGTTTGGCTAGTTATTAATTGTTCGTGGAGGAGATATGTGTTGAGTAGCCTCAGGAGAAGGATGTGTTTAAATAGGCAGAGAAAATTTCAAGAAGATAAGTTAGCATAAAATAGGATTAAATATTGAAATGAGAATAGTGTGCTCATGGAACAATGAAGAAACCAATCTAATGCAAGAAGAAGACAACATATGAAAAAATGGAAAATAAGATCAGAAAACTATAGAGGAACTATTTCACATATATATATATGTATGTATATTAATATTAATTTTAGCAATTCATCCTTGATGTAGCAGGCCTCAGGGAATGACTGATGATTTCCCAGCAAAGTTAATTGATGTAAGCAAATAGCATTTTAGGAAAAGTAAACCAAAATTGATGAGCAGAATAAACTAAAGAGATTAAAATTTTACTGCAGGAATAATTATTAGGAAGCTCTGAAGTGATAGGAAGTGAAGAGGAATGTACAAATCTTAAAGATACTTAAATTATATTACTGCCAAAACTTAGTGACTGAATATGGGGAAGGAGAGGAAAAAGTACCAAAAAAATTGTTTTGCTTTTTAGCCAATTTCCTCAGATGTCAGAAACATTCTTCTGAATAAGTTTGCAAATATCAACACATTTCACTTATATTCGCAAATGTTTCATTCAAATCAATTATGTGTTTTCATATCTAATTACTTTCAACCCTTTCACATTTATTAAATAATTATATTTTTAATTTATTTTTCTTTTGTCTATACTTTTACCATCACTTTTTTTTAGCCGAAGGAAGGTGGAGTTTTTATTGAAAATAACACCAAAGCCCCATCCTCAAAGACAGAAAGCAATGTTAATATGTAATGTTAATGTGATACAACATTTGCCCTTGATTCAAAGTGTCAACTAGCTGTTGAGAGCAGCAAGGTCATTAGCCAGATGACAGATATTAATCAAACTGATAGATTTAGATCTTTGCTGGAAATGTGTGTGGGTGCCCGCGCGTGCATGTGTGGCAGAGAGGAATGTTTGCTAAAATATCTGCTCAGCCACTGCATCCAGCAAGAGTAACAGAAGAAATGAACAGGAAAGGGAGATAAAAGAGAAACTATATGTCTGAAACCTCAGAATCCCCGAGTAAGCTTTTGCTACTTGACTTCAGCACTCTTCCTGCAAGGTGACTACTGTGAACCCAGCAGGAATTTAAGAAAAAGAGGAATTGGAGAAATGTTTTGGAACATCTTAATCTAGGAAACCAGAAGTGATAAAACAACTAAAATGTTTCTTCCCAATATTGCTGCAGTTGGAACGCCCATGATAATGAATGTGAACACATCAAATCTCTTTCCCATGTAGATCAATCTGTTGATACCTTTCCTAAATTCTAAAACAGTATTTGGTGGAAATAATAAGAACCCTTGTGGCACATTGAGTAAAATTATTCATCCATATGTGGTACGTTATTCATATCCTGGAATAGGAAGATTTCTCAGAGGAGAATTTTAGTCCTAGAATATGTTTTACTTCCCTTGCTCACCACCTAATTGGGCCTTTTGTGAATAAAATCAACACTGCTTAATGTGAGGATGGAAAATTGTATTCAATAAAGGCAATTTGGAGATGAGGGTTTCTAATGGTCTAAAAATAACTGTGACAGTTTATTATCTGTAAGGCACACATATCTTGAGTCTCCAAGTAGACACACCTTCGAATATAAAAACTCAAAATCTCCCTGTGGGAGAGTTGGATATGCCTACAAACTGGAAATAAAGTGACCTAGGTGAAACACTTAGAACTATATTGTCTGGATAGACAAAATGATCTGATTCTAATACATGTTTTCTCAAGTCATTTTCAAGACCTGTGAGTAACTTCCAGGAAAAAAATTGCATATCTTTGACGACAAAAATAGAAAAATTGAAGTAGATATGGACTTCATTAAAAGTAAAGTTTATCTCTCTGTCCATATCTAATAGTTAGATAAATAGACAACTGAGACCTCGCTCTGAATTGTACATAATCATACAGCTAAGGGAAACGCTGACTAGGTCAAGTCCCAACCCATAACTTAGTGTGAAACATCACAGAACTACAGACTGTCAAAAGTTGGTTATGACAAAGACCTGACTGTTATGAGGCCCCAGCCAGGAGTCCTGGTTAAGAAAAACTTCCTTCATTTAGTAGAATATACCAGCTAAAAACAAGATACCAAATCCCATATATTTTAAATTTAATTTTCTGTGGGTGAGCTAATTTTCATATCAAGTTACTAAGACCTCTTTCCAAAACACATGCTAGTTGTCAGTTAGATGCCATTCTTACTGAGGGTTGATTTTTACTTTTGCTTAAGTTTGTGGACCAGATGTATTATTTTGAAACATTTACCAGGCATCCACAGCAGAATTTCTCCTTCACTAAATCACTAGCAGAATGGAGCAAGGAAGAAAGAGTAAAGAGAGCTCAGGTGTTAGGACAGAGGGCCTAAAAGAAAAATTCTTTGTTCTAGCTCAACACTGGCTCTTGCTGAACACAAAGAAAGGTGATGTTTAACCAGAAGCATGACCAGAGAAGTAGAGTTAGAGTTCCAGAGAATAGTAGTGGCCAAAGAGAAGTGATCACAAAAGCTGCTCTGAGAACCTATCCTGTCTGCTCACACCACCCGCCCTCTGGCCCAGATAGTAGGAAGGAGCTGGAAGTCCTCCAACACTGTATTGAACCCCTGGATAGAAGGAGACACCATTCTGAAACACTGAAACTGTACATCTCATGATCAAGTACAGCACTGGCCTTTAAGGTACACGTTTTATTTTCAGAACTGGTCAGTAAAATGACTTAGAACCTCACACAAAACCCTGTCCTACTTACGTATTTAATAAAATGGAGGCCACGCTCAAAGGGGAATATAACTGAGGAATGATTAACAACATTTTAAATCAGAAAAAAACATTTTAAGCATTTTTTAAAGTTGGTCTGTCAATAATATTCTGTAAGTATTATGCCAGAATATACATAAATATTCAGGTAAAGATCACAATGGAATATCAATGGAACTGTGATGGTTAATATGAATAACGAGTAAAATATACAGTAATATGTTCTCACGAAGAACAAAGAATCTAACTTTCCTGGCTGTGCCAGCAGCAGCTTACTCAAATTTCCATATGTCGTTATTACTATAAATGCTTTGTTTCCAGTGTTACAGCTGGACTCACAACCTAAATCTTTTAAATTCAATTGCTGGTAAGCTAAATAGCTTATGGTTTAGTGTGAGGATTCATATTTCTTAACTCTAAGCAGTGCGTTGTTGCCTGCGGGGATGTGTTAAACTAACATATGAGTAATACGCCCCTGGAGAGTTCCAACAAAGGAGGTGTCTTGCATTCACACCAGGTCCCCCGTGTATTTTTCTCATTACAATTACAGACAAAATGGTATCATTTCTAAATCTGTACAATAATAAAGAAAAAAGTTTAGAGGCCAAAGTGATGAACTGTTTAACAAATTTAATAAAATGAAACAAACTCTGTGAAGAAAGTAGATTGAAAAGAGGGTTCCCGGTATCATTATTCACTTCTGACAGTCCCACCCGGGGTGCAGGACAATATAAGGAGCTTCCTGCAGTGATACAACCTTTTAAAACTCTGAGTCAATTGTCCCTCCAAAGTTGAAATAAGCGTAATAATAAAATTACTTTTCCTACAACAATACATTTGAAGACTGACTTTTTAAGGAGTTCTGCTGAAAAATAAAAACAAATAGGTCACTATTTTTTAAAATAAATGTATTCAAGGAATTTCTTATATTCTCAGAACATCCTTGTTAATATCCATTTAGATATTTCAATCAGGAAACACGTATATATATGTCAAAAGACAAAATTACAACAAATTTAGTTATAGATCTAATTGGCTTTTATTTACCATTCGTGCATCAGAACAGCCTCCATTCTACAAAATAAAATGAGATCTCCCACTGGACGATGGCAGAACAGTGGGTTTTGTGAGTTGGGGGACAAATTTAGTTATAGATCTAATTGGCTTTTATTTACCATTCGTGCATCAGAACAGCCTCCACTCTACAAAATAAAATGAGATCTCCCACTGGACGATGGCAGAACAGTGGGTTTTGTGAGTTGGGGAAGGGTTTTGTAAGGTAGTTTGAGCAGGAACAACCAAAACAGCATCAAAAAAAAAAGCTGATTGGTTAACATCAGGTTACTTCAGGTTACTCTTCTGTAAAGGTTAAAGCAGAGAGGATTTCCTTATTATGCTAACTCAAGTAAATTGGAATCTCCTCTATTCAGGAAACCTGGTCTGTTTGGGGATTTTTCTGCTTCTATAAAGTTTCATGTTTAATTTGGATTATGCTGTCTTCAGCATGAGTGATTCCATTTTATCAAGTAAATTGGAATCTCCTCTATTCAGGAAACCTGGTCTGTTTGGGGATTTTTCTGCTTCCATAAAGTTTCATGTTTAATTTGGATTATGCTGTCTTCAGCATGAGTGATTCCATTTTAGTTTGGTCTGGTTTCTCAGGGCCTAGTGCAGGAGCTCAGTCCAAAACAAAGGCCCCGTTAGGCTGATCGGTTAGCTCAGCTGATTAGTGTGGTGCTGATTAACACCAAGGCCCAGGGTTTGATTGCTGTGCCAGTCAGCTGCCAAAAATAAATAAATAAAACAAAACTGATCTGTCACGCTTTTTAACACATGCCTCTAAGTAGAGAATGCATCTAATCATATGGCCTACTGTGTGCTTCCTAGAGTAGTAAAAGCACAGGATAAATATTGAAATGATGCAAATTCCCTTGGTCTTCCTTCTATAATTTCATGTGTGTGTGTGTTCGCATCTGATATAAAACGATCCCATACATACATGTGTATGTACAGCATATCTGACAGAATTACTCCGTAGAAATTTGAGATTAAACCATTTGTCATAACATTGTGGCATTGTGAGTCCAAGCCCAAGGCCACTGAGAATGCATAAGGGGAGAGTGTGCTGTGGCTGCCCAAAGTGTAATTTGTTCTGTCCACACTACTGCCAAAGGCTGAAATTACAATACTCACTTTAAACATTGTTTAAGTAGCTTTGACCCTAGAATTTGATGCTTAAAACTGATACAATTATATTAGTCTTGCAATCTTGATAATTTTACAACACTTTTGTTAAGACTATAAATTAAAACAACAGAGTAGGACAAGATGATATAATATGTTAAAAATAAAAAGTAATTCAGAAAAAGGGATTTTTTTCCCCAATAAGAAAGAGTTTATTAATATTTGGCTTCCAAAACTACCTTAAGTAACAAAAGACAGTTCAATACTAGAGGTAAACCTAAAAAACAAAAACAAAATATAAAACAAAACAAAGAAAAACCCTTTTAATCTGAATCGAATCCTGGATTTTTTATTCCTAACCTTTGTTATCTTGTGAAAGTCATGTTAATTTTTTGTAAACTACATTTCCTCATTTGTAAAATGTAGATAAATCTGCCTAATTCACAGGGGTCTTATACAAATGACAGGAGACATGGCAAGTGAAAAAATCTATTCTAATGTATCCTTGACCTTGTTTTGTTTTAGGTAGTTTTCAAAAATATATATAGTAAAATAGATAAATTAAATAGTTTGGGAATCAGTGTAAATGGAAAATGAGAAGAGGGGAATAAAGCCAGGAGTATAATAAATACTAAATTTATACCATCTGGTCCTAAATATTGTGAAGAGCAAGCTGTAAAATTAAATCTATGTTTCCCAGCAGCCCAAGACAGAGAAGAGGCAATATTTACAACATCTGAAAGATAAACAGACTGTTTTTTTAGTTAATATGTAGTCACTCTATAAACTCTAGTTATAATTAGTAATAATTATTTAAACTTTCTTAGCTTCAGTTTTCTTATTGATAAAATGGTGATCATTATACTTACTGCAAAGGATTACTGAGTGATTAAATTAAGTAATTCATCTGCTTGACATATAGTACAATCCCAGTAAATGTTAGCTATTGTTACTATTACTAATAATATCACTGTAACCAACATCAGCACCACCACTACCACTACCATTACTGATAACATTTCTGCAGCTAACACCTAGTACTAGCAGAACAATAACTTACAAGCAAACATTTAATGTGCATTTATTATGCATCAGGCACCGTGCTAAAACCTTTCTATTGTTTATATCACTTAATGCTTTAATTTATTCTGTGAATATTTATTAACTATCTACTAGGTGGCAGCACTATTCTAGGCACAGAAAATATAGTGGTGAACCAAACACAAATATTTCTCTTCCATCTGGAGCTAAAATTCTGTCAGAGGTTATAAGCAATTTTTTTGCTTATTGACTTAAAAAATTGAAAAGAAGAGCCCATGGAAGAGCACATAGCAGGAACTGGTAGAGCTGGAACTCAAACTCAAGTCTGCTGCTCTCCACACATAAGCACCATAGATTTGACACTAATTTCTAAAAACAGTTAAAGTTTTTCATGGTTAAGACATTAAAGGAATTGTCGAGCACAAATCCAATGGACCTAAAGATAATCTCCTAATAATCACATAATTGTTTCCTACTCTTTTTGTTTCCTACTCTGTTTCTTTTCACCAGTTGTTTAAACCAGGGAAAAGGAAGACAATGACAATGACAATGATGACAGAGAAGGAAAAGGAGAAGAAGGAGAAAGAAGCAGAGAAAGCGGAGAAAAAGGAGCTAGTGATGGAGGACGATGAGGAGAAAGAGAAGAGAATAAGGAGGAGGAACTGAGAAAAAGAAAAATTTACATTATCTCCGCAAATTGAAGATGCTCATATCATATATTGCAGCAACTTCACTCTTTAGTACATATAAATAGTAAAGAAACTAAATATGCATTAACAGGAGAATGAGCAAATGAATCATACTTATTTATTCCATGGAACACCATGCCATAAAATAAAAGTTAAAGTACTAGAAACTTGCCTATCGGCGTGAATGAATCACATAATGTAATGTATAACAAAAAAAGCAAGGTATAGAAGAGTACATACAGCACCATTCTTTTATATAAAGCTATAAAACTGGTGCTGTTTAAAGATATATATATATAAGTTAATAAATAGAAATTGCAATTAATAAAATACAGCACCATTCTTTTATATAAAGCTATAAAACTGGTGCTGTTTAAAGATATATATATATATAAGTTAATAAATAGAAATTGCAATTAATAAAAAATTAATAAAAATACAAAACCTCACATTCAAGATTGTGTCTATCATTGGCACTGTAAGGAGGTGGAAGAAAGGAGGGAATACAACTAGGAATAGACAAAGAAGGGCCTTCATATGCATGGTGATATTGTTTCATCACGGTAGGCACATGTTATATTCCTTAAAACTTTATCATATGTAGAACTTATATATATATTGTTATATATTATATCACATAATTTATAGTTCATATGTTGTATGTAATATTTGATGTAAAATTTTGCTTCCAAGAAACAAACTTTGTTTACCTTTCTGCTGTTTTATGGGAATTCTACTCCAAACTTATGATTAACTTTAAAAAAATTTTTAAAGCATAGTTAGGTAATTAAATGTTCAAAAATGTCCATCATATCATTGTTCATAAAGCAAAACAAGATTAAGTGAATCATAGGAATAGAGAAATGGTTGAAAGAACTAGAGAACATCTGCATCATAAAATGTAAAGTCATTAAAAAATAAATTAGAGCCATGCCAATTAATTTGGAGAGATTTTCATGCGATAGTATTGAGAAAAAAGATATGGTAAAAACAAGATAAAATTTTTGTAAACAAACAATGATAAATATATATTTATAACAGTGTATATGATAAGTTATTGTGAAGACAGAAAAGAGGGGAAAGAAAATAATAAAGACAAAGACTGAATATTTTATTATTACAACTAGTATGTATAGTATAATCCCTTTGTATAATTATTTTTGTGTGTTTACGTGCATAAACAAATTAGAGCATCAAAAGGGTAAATTTAGATTGATCTATTGATAAACAGGGAGAACCAATATACTGAGTGAATAATCAAGTTGCATAGTAATAGGTATAATAGGTGTATTAAAAACAATATCTAAAAATAATAATAAATGACAAAAATGTTATATCTGTATGTGTGTGTGTATATGTATAATCACATACATGCTTACAAATGTATTACTTTTCTAATCAAGGAGAAAAATGTAATAGGATATATTCCGTGGTTAATATTGGTTACCTTAGGAAAATAGAATTGAAGTAGAGAGTAGGAAATTAAATAGCTAAATTTATTTTTGATCTTTGAATCCTTTTACCTATTGTAATAAATATGTATAATTCTATAACTGAAAAGCAAACAACTGCAAAAATATTGTTTTGTAAAAAAAGGAAGAAAATAGGATTTGTTTCTCTTGGAATTATGTTTCTGTTTTGATGACTAAAGCAATCCTTGTATTTTTAATGAAAAACTTAATAATTTTAGTATTCCCCCATAGTTTTCTCATGAAAATAAACTTAATCAGAACAAGGAAAATATATAACTTTTTAAATGAATTAATTGACAACAGGTAATATAAAATTATGGGTCCATCTGAATAAATTTTTGATCAGGTTTCTTTTTTTTTTTTCCTTTTTGTCTTTTTTCATGACCGGTAACGGGATCGCAACCCTCGGTGTCGCGCCCGCACCGCGCTCAACCAGTGAGCAGACCGGTCTCTATATGGGATCTGAACCCTCAGCAGGAGCGCCGCCGCGCTCCCAAGCGCCGCACTCTACCGAGTGCCCCACCAGGCCGGCCCATCCAGGTTTCTTATACTTCTTACAGGACATAGATTTTTGTGACTTTCTTCCATCTATCTCTTACAAAATCTGTTTTAGAGAAGAGGCCCTCCATGTTGTCATACCAATATAAGTACATAATTATCAACACTCAGTGGAAATCTGGTAGGCATTTTTAGGTAAATAACAACTAACTTTGAATTTATAATACCTTGATGTTGAAAATTCTGGATTTACATAAAATTTAGAAACATCAGTTCATTATGCAGGAAAAAATTTTAAGGACAAAAACACCTCAAGAGAATAGAGAATACCATATTCTGCAAAAGACAGAAAACAGGTATCAGTGTTCGTGATGAGGAACTCGAATGCTTCTGCAGTTTTGCAGGTGATTCTGCAGACAATTATTTTTGTCAATGATGTCCATGCTCTGAAACTTCTCTGCCACTGTTCCTGTATCACAGAACTTGAAACTCACAGAGCTGATGGTCAGGGGAGTCTCATGGACTTTACAGATCATATTCAAATCAGTCTTTTTTGCAAATCCTATCTACTTGGGGAAGCAGAGACTGCCTTTATCTTTCTTTCTAAAAACTTATAACTATCATAAAAACAAGGAAATATCCACACACAAAAAAAATGACTATAGTACCTAAATTAAGAGGGGGTCTTGGATTGTGACATTCCAGGACAGACTTCACACATATATCTTCTTAAATGGCTCCTTTCATTTCTCTGCAAGCAAATTTGTTGTTGTTAGCTCATCTAATAAAACAACTAGCGCATTATTTCTTCTATTTGCTTTAAATAACCATGGATTTTCCTGAAATTGCCATTGTCCCAGAAAGTCTCTTGCAGAGGAAAACCCATGTTCATAGAGAAAATAATAAAATCCATATCCAATTTGATTTCTGAAATCAATTCCATACCATTATTTATCTATCCCCTGCTTTCCTAAAGTCCATACCATTCAGCTTCTTTGTTTCTATCATGGCCAGATAAATTTCTTAGCTGATAACAAAGCTTTTTTCCCCCTGCACTTTTCTTGTTGTATAGAAATAATCTGCCCTTGAGACACAAGACTTCATCACTCCAGGACAGGAGCAAAGAAATAAAAATATATAAGAAATCAATTAATTTTTGAATAGATTTTATTAACCCTATTTTGAAATCCAGAAGAGTTTAGATTTCCAAGAGCCATATCTCAGAGAGGAAATATTTTTCTTATGACAAAAAGTTATGCCTTTAAATAATAATAGAAACCTCAAATTTCTCTATAGGTAGAATTTAGATTATAAAAATAGGACTGGGAAAAATGTGTGACACCTAAAATTGATAAAGTTAATCCAATATGGGGAAAGAAAGATAGCTGGGAAAGATGAGCAATAAAATTAAATAAACTTTGTAGAGGGTCCCTAAGAAGGTAGTCTTTACCCCTATTCCAGCCACAAGTATAGCCCTTAAGGTACCTAACAGCAACCCTGGATGAAGCTGAAGGAAATCTAGAGTAGAGTGACCCTTCCCAGCATGTATCCTTAGAAGCCCCTTAAAAACAGCTGACATCCTAGAGAAGTTTCACTTCCAGCATAACACCAAAGTACATGACTAGAGATGGGACGCAGTACACCTAGGCCTAGACAAGACCTGTATTAACCCTGTGAGTCTCCTGGAGACTTAAAGCCGAACATAGGAACATTTGAGAATTTTTCATATCCCCATATAATTACATTGAATTTGATGTACAGGAGCAGTAGCCTTGCTAAATTATTGAATTAATTTCAATTGTTATTTTAGGTGACCTCTCAAAAGCATTAGAAATGTTTAACAATTTCCTCTTAATTTCAATTGTTATTTTAGGTGACCTCTCAAAAGCATTCGAAATGTTTAACCATTTCCTCTTTTCGGAATCATCTGTTTCTGTAACATCACCTTGTCCTGATTTAACCCTCTCCCATTTATAAACTAGTCATCCCTTAAAATTTGCTGATCTGAGTTCAGTTCTAGATATCATCTCTTCTTAATCTCCCTGGGTAATCTCATACATTCTCTTGATTTCCATTTCTATCCACATATTGATGATTCCAAAAAAATATATCTATCCAAAATCTTGCTTCTCAACTTGCCCTTCAGAAACCCAACTTCCTACCAGGAATTTTCATTGAATATTCACTTATTAGAACATCAGCTTTAACATATTCAAAACATTCCTTTCCCAAAGATGTACTTCCTCTCTCAGTGAATAACATCACTATCTAACCTAATTTACAAGACAGAAATCTAGATGTCATTTTCATGCCTAACCTAACCCTAAGTTTCTCCAAGTCTAGCTTTATGGATATGGTGTAAATTTTCAATTCTATTCTAAGTCTGATAGGAAGCAATTGTGGAAAGACAATGTCAATGCTCATCAATACCTGTCTTTTTTTCCTTTTTCTCCTGGGCATACAGCTAAACTATATTTCTCAGTTCCCTTACAATTAGGTGGGGTCTTTTGACTGAGTATGTGGTGGAAATCATACAGATCATTCATAGGCCCAGCCATTTAAATATCTTGTCTACTTCCCTCCTCCCACTTATGTCTCTCTTTTCATATATCTGCTGGCCAGATCCAGAAGATCTAGTGGAAGAACCTGAGTCTCCATGTAGTGGTGGAGCCACAACATGGAAGGAATCTGGGTCTTTGAATCACCACAGTAAATGCTGCCCACTGAACTGTGATGTGCTGAGAAATCAGCTATTATTGTGTTAAGGTATTAAAGGTTTTTGTTTTTGTTTTTTGCTAAAGCAGGAAGTTTATCCACTGGAAGTTTCTGAATATGGGAGTGATATACCTGATTTAAACTTTAAACAATTACTCTGGTGTTTGTGTGGAGAAAAACTAGGGGGTGATGGGTAAAAAGTCAATAGAAGGAGACAAGCTGAAAGGCTATTGCAAAAATCTGGGTAAAGAAGAATGGTTGCTTTCACAGGGTTTTACTTGTGGAAGTGGTGCGAAGTAATCAGATTCTGGATATTTTTCAAAAGAAGAGAGGACAGAATTTGCTGATGAATTAGATAGAGAAGTGTAGAATGTGTAAGAAGTGGGGAATCAATGAAAACTCTTAAGATAATACATTTACTGAGATGAGGATAAAAGATTGACCTGAGAGAAGACTGACAAAACTTTAGAATAGATAATAAATTCATGGATTAAAATGTTATCAGGGTATAATTTCTCTCCATCTCTCTGTTCTGCCTTCCACCTTGGTGACTTAATTTTCAGTTCCATGTAGAACACCAGACTAATTCTGCTTCACTACTCTTAGGTTCAATTCTATTGAAAAGTTGTTCTCTTTTCTTAATGCTTCAAACAAAAATATCACCTCTGATTCATAATTAAATGATGTGCTCAAATCTGAAACAACACCCCCTACTCACACAATGCACACACACACACACACACACAGTGAGGTATGGGATAGACTACTTCGATGGCCTTGTGCTTCTGTTACTTGGGCACAGGAGTAAGGTCACTCCCATGAGGACTCATGTGTGCTCAAATCTGAAACAACACCCCCTACTCACACAATGCACACACACACACACACACACACACAGTGAGGTATGGGATAGACTACTTCGATGGCCTTGTGCTTCTGTTACTTGGGTACAGGAGTAAGGTCACTCCCATGAGGACTCATAAAGACCACGTGGAAAAGGTTTATTCTATCATAGGAATATGGAATACATTAATTAAAAAAGGGTTATGGATATGGAGAGTCCAACCAAAAAAAAAAAACCTGTTTGTTTCAATCGCCTACAACAGGACTTGGGCATGGTATATAGCTAACATATTTATTTATTCAATAAATATTTTGTTCAGCACTGGGATATGTTCTGGAAACCAATGGTAAGCAAAAATAAGCATGTTTCCTATTTTCTCAGAGCTAAAAATAATTCAGTGAAGAAGAGAGACTTGAACCAATAATTTGACTAAGCAAAGTATAATTATAAACTTGATAGGTGCAATGAAGGAAACAAACCCATTCTAGAACAGAATATAAAAGCACCATGGCCCAGACACTATGGATCAGAGGACCTTCTATGCAACATTTAAGATCACTCTGACTTCGGTGTAGAGAATGAACAAAAGAAGAGACAGAGTCTATACGTGTAGACAAGTTAGAAGGTTACAAGAGCAATCCAAGCAGAAGTCAATGGTAGCTTAATCTAGCATGAAACAACACAGATGAAAAAAGGTCACAATTGAAGGGGTATTTGTGAGAAGTAATGTATCACCCACGGGTGGATATAGGCGGTGAGAGAGACAGAGATGTCAAAGTTTACTACTAGATTCTGGCTTACACAACGTACGGATAAGATGGCATTCCCTGAAAGAAAAAATACAGGTGAAGAAAAATTTTTTTAAAAAAACAGAAAGTGTGGGCAGGGAAGAACAATAAACTATCTGTTAAATGACTCATTTAATAGACTTATATGAAATAGCCCCTAACTGAAAGTTTATAGTTTATGACTTCACTGGATATTGTCTTAATTATAATCTCAAAGATCTGAGGGCTGAAAAGTGAAGTTTTTTCTCTCTCTCTCTCTCTCTCTCTCTGTCTCGCTGAGGGGCAATCCACCCTGCAGAGATAGAATCAGAAACATGTGTCTTAAATGTCAAAATGAAAGCTAAAGAAAATAACTGGTGTAATTGCTTAATTGCTAGTTGTCATGTAACTGAAGAGTGAAGGAAGTGCAATTACAAGTAAGTGATTTTTCCAGACCTCTCATATCTATCATATTGTTCCTTTTCATAAGAAGGTGGACATGAAGTGTAATTTTTTATTGGCCAATTTACATACATCTTTAAAATTTTCGTGTTTTCTGAAGTGTTGCTTTCCTTATATGACAGTGAATTATCCTGAAGTTCCACAGTCATGCTTCATGTTTCCAACAACATCCCTGTTCTTTGTTTTCTGCTGTATAAGGTACTAGGTGATTCCTTCCTGAATACAGCTGAGAGGTAAAGTACCCTACAGTATCCTGTAAATATAAAGCACAAAAGTATTTCCCCCTGGAATGGCAATTTATAATGTAGCTGCAAGATCAAACAGTTACTAACCTTCCTTTACATTTTGGACATACCAACCTCTGACCACATGCCAGAGGGCTGCAGAAGTTAGTAATTCATTGAATTCTCTACTTTCTGCCCAGTGGGGAATTGTGGTGCCCAGTGGGAAAGAAGAGCAAATATACTTCTAAAATAAATGCATCCTTTAGTGTTTTTATTCTGACTAGATTGTCCTCCAGTTCAGGAAGGAGTCAATTCAACAATTGGCTAATGAGTTGAATTGTCTCATTTATGCCCTTCACACCCCTGCATAACTAGCAAGTATTTAGTAAGTTTAGGACTCTACAGTTTCAGAAAGTGAAGAAAAAGCAAGATACACTTAATGCACTCTTACTTTGCTCTTTTTTCCCCTCTGTGTTTTATTTACCTATGTGCTGTCAGTTTTCCTTTCGCCTCACCCCCTATCTGCTGAATAGCATTGTCATTGTTTGGTTGTGGCTGTTCTTTAAAATTAGACACTAACTACAGCATTTGTGTGAAGACTTTTCTAAGCTCCTACACAGTGATATTACTGAAGGAAAGCAACCAATCCTTACTCATTTGTATATCCCTTTTGCTGATGTTTAATAGGTGGTGCTCAATAAATGCTGAGTGATCTAAGCACAGCTGCATTTCCATTCACCAGCTTTCAACGATTGATTCAGTTTCCTCAACATTCTCTGTCCACATGCCCGTGAACAAAGTGTAAAAACAAATGGCCAACTGGGGGAAAGAATTTGAACATATATATAATAGACAAAAGACTTATTTCTTTGTATGTGAAATGCTTCTACAAATCACTAAGAAAAAGGTCAATGATCTAATAAAGAATGAGCAAAGAGCATGAATATACAGTTTATAGGAAGAAAAATACAAAGGGCTTTTTAAAATCCTGGAAAATGTTCAAACTTACTTTTAATTAACATTAGAACTAAAGAACATTAAGGCCAAAAGTAGCTATTTATTTATTTAGACTTAGAAATTAACCAAGGTTTAAAAGTTTGAGAACCGTGTTAATAAAACGTGAGGAAATTACACTTTTGACAACTGACACAGTCTTACATTGCTGATGGGAGTATAAATTGAAAGAAAGTTGGACAATATCCATCTAAATTAAAATTCCAAAAATACTATTGACATAACAATTCCACTTTTAAAAAGCTATCCTACAGGTATAGGTACAAGATGTTAATTTTAGCATCATTTGTGATAGCTGATAGCAAAGTACTATACATGAAAATGTTCATCAGTTTGGCATTTGTTGGATAAATTATGATATGCAGTCATTACAAACAATAAGGCACCTAATAACTTGATTCCAAAACACATCAGTAAGATAAAAAGTGACATGTATAATAATTTATGTGGATGGCTATTATTTATTTTTTTAAAGATATATAACCATACCTACTTGCTTATGTACTATCTCTAGATGGATATGTGAAACAGTTACAGTGGTTACCTCTAGAAAAGGGAACTGGAGAATGGGGGGGCATGGATCATAGAGAAATTTAATTTTCAAATATATACAGAGAGAAACAAATTTATGTGTGTGTGTGTGTGTCTTAGTAAATATACCATTAAAACTATGTCTATAAAGTAAGATGCTGTACAAGGGTACTTCAAAAAGTTTGTAGAAAAATAGAACCAAAAGATAGTATGAATCTTTCCATGAACTTTTAAATGTACCCTCATGTTTTTGATCAAATATAAGTATTTTGTTTACCTATCTATTGCTTTGTAACAAACTTCCCCAAAACTTAGGGTTTTAAAATAATAAACATATATTACATAACAATTTCTGTGGGTCAGGAATCTGGACAAAGCTTAGTTGACTGTCTTTGGTTAAGTTCTCTCATGAGATGCATTGAAAGTATTAACCAGTCTGCAGTTATCTCAAAACTTCACTGAGGCTAAAGGATCCACTTCCAAACTCACTCACATAATTGTTGGCAGGCCTTAGTCTTTGCTACTTTGGCCTCTCCACACATATAACAAATCATCACTACATGACAACTGGTCTCTCCCAGCGCATGCAATGTTGGGAGGGAGGGGGGGTGAGAGAGAGAGAGAGAGAGAGAGACCAGGAAATTCTACGGCCTTCTTGTAAGCTAAACTTAGAAGTAACATCCTATTGCTTATACCCTATACAATTTATTAGAAGTGAGTCAATATATTCAGATCATAGTCAAGGGGAGGGATTTACACAAGAGTGTAAATACAAGGAAATAGGAAACATTGGGTACCCCTTTAGAAATTGCCTACTACATATTTTTAAATGTCTGTGTTAAGAAGATAGACATGTATGTCAATAATGCACAAAATTTTGAAATTGTCTTCAGGGGCAATCTTTTTATTGCTGGTTTGATTTTTAGAAGCAGACATGTATCTTTTTAAAAAGAATTTGAAGAATATAGTAGGTAACCAAGTTAGGTAATATGATTTTATTCCAAATAAGTGACTATAAAGTAAAAATATATCCCCTTGTTGAGTCATGTATAAGTTTTCATTCATCAGAGCAGCCACAAGATAATTTAAGCACACACATTTTCGTAATTAGGCTGTTTCTTTATGTTTTGAACAGGGACATGTTAATAGGATTATAGTTGATGGGGGAATTTAAGATTTAGGAAGAGATTCCAGTGCTGAAACAAGTGTGCCCACTCTCTTGATAATTTCCCTAGCACATTATCTGCTTCCTTCTCCCACCCCACAACTTTGCAGCTGTAGAAGTTGCTTCCTCTTCCAAGGCCAGCCCTAACCTATCCCTTTTATTATTGCTGGGAAATCCTCTTGGGCTTTTAACTGGAATTAAAGATTACTGCAAAGTCATCTGTCTCAAATCTCTGCTGCGTGCAAAAGACTTTCATGTTAACTGAACTAGTTACATGAGGAAATTATTTAAATCATTGTTGAAAATCCTCAATGCAGCGTATTCTAAAATTTGTCAAGGTATATAGATGGAACATTTCGTTGAAATGTTTATTTTTTCTGAGATCTAAGTTACACTTTATTGTAAAGACAGAAGAGGATAATATACTTACTATGGAGTTGGACAAATTGGTAAATTATACATTTCGTTGAAATGTTTATTTTTTCTGAGATCTAAGTTACACTTTATTGTAAAGACAGAATAGGATAATATACTTACTATGGAGTTGGACAAATTGGTAAATTACTAGCTATACAACTGAAATCTATAGGAAGGGCCTGATATTGCCTCACAATAACCGTATGAGAAACTACAGCTCCCTTGACTAGAACATAAGCTTTTGAGAATGAAGAAACAGAGAGGCAGAGGAAAGGAATCCCTACGCTCGTAACTTTTCAGCTCACAAACTTTTCCCCTACAGGAATGCACTTTTATAAACCTCCTTTTTTGGTTCTGAATCAAGCGTGGACACAGAAGTCCCAATTGTATGCTAAAAAGTAATGGAACCAACATGACCTAGCCATGCAAATAATTTTTACAAATAAGGTATAAAAACAGTATTAACTAAACTGTATAGTATGCCAGAAATAGGATCCCATTTCAAGAATTAACCCACAGGATACTCAGTAATAAGTTAACCCTCTTCATGGAAAACCACATTTTTATCCCCTCAAAGTATCAGCCATCAGTTATTGTACTTTGTGAAGTGCCTGAGTTAAAGTTAGGGTAGGTGTTTTTTCTAAGGCCTTAAGCAAAAGTAGTTAGATTCTCTTTTCTCACTCCTTGGCATGTGAAAGAAAAAAAATTACATGTTATTACATCTAATATTACATGTTAAAGCCTTGTAAAGATTAGCCTTTTTATTTTTTTATTATGACAGACTAGGCCACAAATTATCATAGATTGGTAGCAGGACTCATTCATTTTACTTTAATATTTTCTATCTAACGGAGCATGAAGGACTCACACAGATATTCTTTCCAAAGCAATAAAACTCAAATTATTTTCTCTGAGCTATCATCTTAAATGTTTGATTTATACCAAAAGGAAACAAATCCTTCTGCATGGGTAACAGCCAGTTTTGAAAGCTACACTAGTTAAACATTTGAAAATTTTTGGAAACATTATCTGCTAAAACTTCATGGAACATCCCTTAAACAGACATGGGAAGAGAGTACCAGAAGATATTGCAATAGAGTCTGTTTTACAATGTTATCGTGGAAGCCAAGAAATATTCACAATTTTTTTCAGAAGTTTTTTTTTTCCCCCAAAAAGTTTGGACTTCAGTACAACATGTCCTTAAACAGACTAGGTTATAAGTCAGCAGCCTAATTTCCACTGACCTTTGCCCTATCTTCTAAATGTTGAAGAACATTGTGCCTTATGTTGAAACATAAGCATAAGTGGACTTCCACTAGAGAAAATCCAGATTCTAAGTAGCTGCTAAGGCCACATAAAAGAAGGTGGATATGATTTAACATTTAGACTTTTATTTACTAATCACTTACCAAGAGTACATCATGAATCACAAAATAGTCACTAGCTATAAACAGGTAATTTTCATTTTACTCAAGACTGAAAATACTTTTGACTATCCTAGAAGATAAAATGATTACATTCTATTAACATACTTAAAAATATTAATAATGGTAAGCATAACTAAAATTTACTGTTTACTATGTACCAGGCTTTATATTTATATCATTTAATTAATCCTCTCAGTAATTCTATAAGCTCGGATCTGATATCATCCTCATTTATAAGATAACAAGCCTGGACAGAGAGAAGCAGAGTAACTTATTCAAGGCTACTCAGCTAGTAAGTGACAGAAAAGGGTACAAAGTAGGTTTTTTCACTTCAGAGTCTGTGTTCTTTAACTGCTATACATTAAGACATAAATACTTGTATTTAAGAGGGCAAGAATCCAGTTTGTGTGGTGGTGTTGATTGTGGTGGTTTGTTTATAGAACAGAATCATAAAAGAAAACATGTATGTCATTTTGCATTATGAATTCTAAGCATAAATATAGGACCAACGTCAATGTAATGTTTTCCTTATCCACCAATATTCAATCCTACACTAAAAGCACATTAAAATATCAGTTAATTTCATTCACTTCTAGGTAAACAAAACAAACTAATGCTTTTACTAGCATAATTGATTATACATTTCAAGTAAATAAAGAAAGACCAACATTTCTTTTATTTTATACAGTACACTACATGCAACAGACATTTGTCGTGTTTCCTAAATACCCAGTGTCTTTTGGATACCATGTTAATACTTGGGTGATTTCCCTCTACAAGGTAGAGGCCACAGAGCTCACTTCTACGGCCTTTCAGCATTAAAGATACAGGCATGTGACTTGAGTTGCAGCAATTAAACTCACCTGTGAGAGATTTTGATTTAAAAGTGAGTGACTTGAGCAAGAAAGCATTGGGAGATAGCATGAATACTAGTTGGAGTTTTTGTTTTGGAGATAGAATCCCTGCTGACAGCACTGGGTATCGTGGAAAAGCTGAGTTTCTGGTAAGTGCCAACTCTCCTGCTTGTGGCAGCTGTTTTCTGCTCAAGCAAGATTTGTGACAGGGTTAACAACATTGTTCCTAAAACACAGTGTTGCAGCCTGGGTCTGCAACACTCCTAACAATTCTGTAAGTTACCCAATAACCTTTTAAGAAAGTTTTCCTTCTTTATCAGCCAGAGTCAGCCTCAGTTGCTTATCTTTAAGAACTCTAAGTTAGCGGCTATAATTCTGGGTAAAATGGAGTAAATGCATGCCACCCTGTCTCTCTCTCATTGAACCCAACTGTGAAACTTGCACACACTGAAAGTGCCTCACTATGAGGACTCTGAAAAGTAAATAGCAACAGGTGGATAAAGGAAAGACACCAGAATTCCAAGTATCAGCAACACTGTGGTGAGTTAACATTTTTTCTTTTCAGTATTACCAAACCTGAACTCAATGTAGCCAAAAACACAGAAGTGAGCCCTGTGATAGAGGTAAATATCCAGAAGTCTGGCTCAGGGAATGGGGAAGGAAACTACTAAAGCTCAGAGAAAGTAGAGGAACTATCCCAAGTGTTATTTTTCTTTCCTTTTTTATATATTACCTCATTCCTTATCCCCCAGGCAATTCCTTGGTGGTGGCAGTAGCAAGAGTGGATGGCAACAGGAATCACCAGGGTCTAAAATACTAAGGAGGGAAATCTTCTTCTCCATGTGATAGAGCTGTGTCTTCAAGAAGGTGGGGACAAACCCAGTTGCTTTTTTTCCTCCTCTGCCTGGTCCCAGACATGGCACAATAACAGAAGTGGACATAATATGGCCAAAGAACCAAAAATGGGAGCCACTGTGAACCAGAAAGTATGAAGGAAAGAATAGAAAAGGAGGAACTCAACAAAGCAACCCCATAAAGTGTTTTATTAACTCCTGGAGTCACTTCAATATGGCCAAAGAACCAAAAATGGGAGCCACTGTGAACCAGAAAGTATGAAGGAAAGAATAAAAAAGGAGGAACTCAACAAAGCAACCCCATAAAGTGTTTTATTAACTCCTGGAGTCACTTTCAACTTTCACTTGCCTGGATTGATCATTAATAGCATACCAAAGATTTACCAACTAAGTTAATAGATAGACTTCCTCTTAGTTCCTACATGGAACAATGAGTGATGCACACGTGAGATGAATTTGAATAACACTACAACAACTTTGAAAATTAAACTAACTTTGGAAACACGGCTCACAAAAGGTGATTTGTACATATGAACTGAGGCAAACAGTGTCAATTGTCTGAACCAAAAATACCAACTTTCTTCATGAGTTTTAAACAAGACCCAGAGTCTCATGATATCCAAAATGTTCAGTATATAATCCAAAATTACTTGCATTATGAAGAATAAAATAACCTCAAATTGTATAGTGAAAGACAAAGACACCAATGACAAGATGATACACATAAGAAAGACTTTAAAACAGCTATTATAAAAATATTCAAACAAGCAATCGCAGTCTTGAAACAAATACTAAATTATAAAGTATTAGCAAAGAAACCGAGGATACAAAGAAAAATCAACTGGATATTTTAAAACTGAAAAATACAGTAACCAAAAATAAAAACTCACTGGATATATTGAAAAGCAGAATGAAAAATGATAGAGGAAAGTGTCAAAGAACTTAAAGATAAATCAATAGAAATTATCCCATCTTAAAAAGAAGAAAAAATATTTTAAAATTAACAGAGCCTCAAGGAAGTATAGAACAACAAAAATATCTAACAACAATGTTGGAGTTCCAGGAGAAGAAAAAGAATGCGGAGATAAAAAAATATATGAAGGAATAACTTTCTGAAAACTTTCTAAATTTGTTGAAATACATAAGACTATATATTTGGGAAGCTGAGTGAACCCCAAGCATAATGAATCCTAAGAAATCCACACTCAGATATATCATAATCACACTGCTTAGAATTATATGCAAAAAAAAAAAAATTCTTAAAAATTGTTACACATGGGGTGGGGGAGGGGGAGTGGGACAGGGGTACTGGGGAGAGCATGGGTGGGGACACAGGAAATAATTGCAATTCGAGGTGGTGGGCATGCTGATAGCATTGATTTGTCCACCACAGCTTGAGCACAGATGCTAACACTTAGCTCTTGCTCTATGAATATGTATAATCAATAAAAATTAAAACAGAAAAAAAGAAAAGAAAATGGTCACACAAAAAAAGATTTATTACCTATAAGGGCAGAAAAAGTTGAATGACTGTGGATTTCTTATCAGAATCCGTGGAGGCCAGCAGGAAGTGACATAGTGTTTTTAAAATACATGAAATGAAGAACTGTCAATCCAGAATTCTATACCCAGATAAAATATCCTTCAGTGATGAAGTGGAAATAAAGACATTTTCAGATGAAGGAAAATGAAGATAATTTAATGCCAGCAGACCTGCTATTTAAAAAACTTGCTAAAAGGAGTACTTCAGACAGAACAGAAATGATACCAGAAGAAAACTGAGATCACAAATAAAGCAATGACAACAAAAATAGTTATTATCTGAGTTATAATAGGTTTTGATTCCCTTTGTACTTTTTAGACATATTTGATAGTTGAAAGAAAAGAATATAACATTGTCTAATAGGATTTTCAATGTAGGCAGATGTAGTAAATAAAAAATCTATAGCAAAAAGGGGAGAATGTAAAAGAATCTATATGGCTATAATGTTTCCATATTCCAAATGCCGTGCTTCCCAAGCGGCGCACTATCCAGTGCACCACTGGGCCGGCCCCCAAAATTTTAATTCTTAATAGACAGGGAATAGTTAATTATGTATTTATAATTCCTAGAACAACTATTATAAAGTATTATAAAATGATATAATGTCAAATTACATACATAGATATTTTAAGGTATAACCCAAAGGAAAGCAGGAAAGGGAAGAAAAAAAGGGATGAAAGGTGGGAACCAACAGAAAGTAAATAGTAAAATGTTTAACTAACAGACAAATATATCAATAATTTCATCATATGTAAAAGGTCTAAACTCACAAATTAAGACACAGATTGTCAGAATAAGTAAAAAATATGAACCAACAATATTCTGTCACCCAAAAAACTCACTTCAAATATAATGATATGGATAGACTAAAATTAAATGATACAGAAAGTTATGCCATGAAAACACTAATCAAAGAAAACTGTAGTATTAATTTCAGACAATGTAGGCTTTAGAGAAAAGGAAATTACCAGGAATAAAAAGAGAAATTACATATGGATAAAAGGGCCAACTTTTAATGTGTATTCACCCGTGATGAGCAGATTTCTAAGAACGCCCTCAGTGACCCTCAGCTTTGTGTAATCTTTTTCCCTTTGAGTGTGGATAGAACCTATGAATATGGTAATACCAATTTCATGAATATGTTATGCAACATGGTAAAAGAAATATTTCAATTGTGTTTGAATTAATTAAAAGGGAGATTATCCAGTAAGCCTAATCTAATTACATGTGTCATTTAAAAGCTGAGAGTTTTCTCTGGCTGGTGGGAGAAGTCAGAGGGATTTGAAGCCTTAAAAGGACTTTGCATACCAGTGCTCTTTTGAACCCAGTAGGATCCTCCTGGACTTCTGACATATAGAATTAAGAGTTAATAAATGGAATTTGTTTAAAGCCAGTAAGTTTGCGATAATTTGTTATGCAGCAATGGAAAACTAGTACGGTGCATAATGAAAGAGTTTTGTCATGAAGCAAAAACTGGCAGAACTAAAAGGAGAATCAGAGATTTTAAGTGGAGACTTCAACACTCTTCATTCCTTTTTTAGTAAGAGAACTAATAGAAAACCAGCAAAGATGTATAAAAACTTAACTTTGATTTTTCACATATTCATATGTAAATGGTGAAGGCTCTGTCAACTTGATCCTTTGAGGAAGAACTACATGGACTCAGGTACCCAGACAACCAACGGTAGACATGGAACATGAGTGAAAAATACACTTTTATTATGTAAGCAAATGAAACTTGGAGAGTTTAGTTGCTATTGCCACTACAACAATATCTAACTTCTGGCTGGTACAGTCCATCAATAGGGTACTGTTTAAATAATTATAAAACATCCATGTAATGAAATACCATATGAATGTTACATAACTGAGAGATCTGTCTATATCCTGATATGGGTTGATCCCTAGATACAATGTTATTTGAAAAATATATGGTGAGAAAGAAAGTGAAAAATATGCTAGCATATACCAGCATGTTTGCGTGGATATGTGTGTGTGTGTGTGTGTGTGTGTGTGTGTGTGTGTGTGTGTTCTTGATTAGCTTAGGAGGGTGTATAAACTGATAATACTGTTTTCCCCTGGGGAGATAATTGGATGCCAGAGGACAGAGCTGAGAGGGAGATTTTCAGTGTATATCCTTTTGTACCTTTTAAATTTTAAACCTTGAGAAGGTAGCTATTACTTTTTCAAATATCAATAACTAATATTAAAATTTCAAAATTCTATTCAATTCCAATTATGTTTAAAATACATTTTATGAAGAGAACAAAGAGAAATAAACTAATATATTACCTATTAAATTTTCTGATTGCTTAAAAATTTGTCTGCATACTTTTCTTTGTCTTCTATGTTTTCTAGAATAAACATAAATAAGCTTTATGAATTTAAGTTTTATAAAATAAATATTTATTTATGAGTAAACCTGTCATATTTTTTGGAGGGGGGCAACTAACTCCTCCACCATTTGTACCTAAACTATTTTCCTAACCTATACTATTTTCCTTCATAATAAAACTTCCATTATAATTAAATCAAACAGGGCTGAGCCCATGGCGCACTCGGGAGAGTGCAGCGCTGGGAGCGCAGCAGCACACCCGCTGTGGGTTCGGATCCTATATAGGGATGACTGGTGCGCTCACAGTGCTCACTGGCTGAGTGCGGTGCGGCCGGTCTCAAAAAGGACAGAAAAAAAAAGAATAATAATTAAATCAAACAGCCTTCTCTTTCCTTGAACACATCTTGTATTTTCTTGCCAAAGGGCTCAGATACACTATTCCTCATGAAGAACCCTGTTTCTTTCAGGGTTCAAGGGTATGTAATAATGGAGAAAGGACAACAAAGCCAAATGGGATATGGATGTTTTGCAATTAACTTTAACCTAAGTGTCTTGTTACTAAACATCAGGCTTGAACATAAGAAGTACTATTCAAACATGTACACTAAAATTACTATATGTAATTGCAAAGCACTATGATAATATATATAACCTACTGTTCATAGGAGCCTATACTCGAATTTTTCATTGTGTGTTGTTAATAGCCCTTCTACATACTAAAAGTAAAATGGTTGCTTTAGCTATAGGATAACTGTTTGACCATTAGTTCATCTTACATGTTAGCATGGAAAACCATCAGGCACACTAATATTGTGATTTTTTTTAGGTACTATGGGACTAAGATTTCCAATTTTCCCATTTGACAATCACTATTGACAACTCAATTTATCTACTAGATGATCCTTACAGCTTTTCCTCAGCAGTTCTAAAAATAGATGACTTAACGGGGTGGATTTCAAGGCCTCTAGCTGATATAAATACTAATATGCTAACTTCCTGTGGAATCAGTGTCCAAATATAAAATATTTCTTATGCCAGCAAGATTTTAAAGTCAGTTCGAAAGCTTATAGTTTTCCAGCAAAGTAAGGTATAATGTAGAAAGCTGTGTGCACCCTGCCAGCCTCAGCCAGCTAGCTTCATTGAGCCTGTATTATATGTTTTATATGCTGGTTGCGATTGTCCTCTACCTATGTCCAACAATTATCAAACTTAAAAAAAAAGACAAAAACTACCCACATAAAGATAAATAATGCAGTGGCATCAAAAAATGTTAAAACAAGCTGGAAATAATGTTTTAAACTTACACAATTGCAAATAAACATGCTTGCTTGAAAATAGTAAATAACCACTGAGGAATTAAACAAGCAAATAAAAAGAAATATAGGATTAGAAGGCAGTTGTGTTAAAATATTTCTAAGGTTAAAAATATACTACAAATTGCATATGAAAAATGCGTAACAGCGTACTCTATTTTAGTGCTGATGTCACTTAAGTGATGATGATAATAATAGAAATAGTAATATAATTGAGATGCTAGTAATAATACTTACTGCATACTCATTGTGGGCCAGATACTTTATAAAATATTTCAAAAGAATTATCCTATTTTATTTTCACAGTCATCCTGATGTTGAAGTCAATTTTGTTTTTGCCATTTCATAGATGAACAGACTGAGGTTTCAAAATAATCAGAACTTTCAAAGGTATCAGAGAGGTAATAAATGCCAGAGGTAAAACTCAAAATCTATGACCTTAACTACTGTACTATAAAAAAAAGTTGTTAACATTTATGAATACAAATGGAATAAGAGTGAAATTCAATAGTTCGAGAGTAAAGAGAGACAAAAGGGATTGCTTCAAAAGTTACTAGCACGTTGTAATTTTTGTAGATGGAAATGTTGATACATGTTATCATTATCAAATTATTCTCTACATGCCATTATTTCTATTTCTTCCTGACTCTCATAGGACTTCAGTAAATCAATAGGGAATGCGGTTATGTTATATAAAGGAAAAGCAAGACAGTTCCATGACTTATTCTGACCCTTCCTTACAAAAGAGATACCTGATCTAAAATACAATTTGTAAAATATTTAACTCAATTTAGGTCATAGGTAATGAGAATAACTAATTTTAATAATATGTGATACAAAATTACTAAACTGTGAAAAACAAAGGATCACATGGAGCTTGTAAATTTACCATCACGGCATGTCATTATCATAATTACCTGAGATGTTATGCAAACGAGCTAGGCAACTGTTCTTTTGCTATGAAGCGTGTCTTTATGAGACCACTCTTTCCAGTTTGAAGCTTTACAGATGTGGGGCAATAGTAATGGGACTGTAGGATTGCATCCAACAATGTTAGCAGCGTAATAGGACCTGTGAGGAAAAATGCAGGGCTTGGCGGCTTCTAAACGAACTGAAGAAAGAGAATTTTAAGGAGGGACTTACTGTTACAGAGTGATGTCCAACAGCTGTTCTCCTTTCCCAGCAAACCAAGAGGAAGAGGAGACAGGCTTCAATTGCAGCAAGAGAAATTTAAATTTGACATCTGCTAAGTTGACATAATGATTCCCTATTCTTTTGGAAGTGGGGGAAAAATGAAGAAATCTATGAGTTAACATTTGAAAGTATTATTCAAACAATTTCATAAAATACAAAAATCCATTTACGCCAATACATTCTGCAAAGGAAACACATTTACTTGTGTCTAAGATCTATTTTTGCTGAATCATATGATAGCATGCTAAATAAATATTTTTGATCAAAGTATTTAAGTCAAAAGTCCCAGGTAAACATAGGCATAAGGTAGAACAGGACCACTGAACATCATACAGGATGTACTGAAAACTCTATTTACGGAGTTTCAAGAATAAATTTTATGTTTGTAGACAGGCAAAGAAAAAAATTCTAGGGGAGCATGCACATTTTCTGGTCTATTCTTATCTTTTCCGAGTATAGTAGTACTAATACTGCCTGTAACAATAAAAGGTTTTCCACTCTTGGAATACATTATTAATCTTCTGTAGTTTCAGTGGCCTTATTCAAACTGATTAAAATATCAAAGACTGATTCTTTTCTAAAAGCTGTAAAACCTAGATGTCTTATTGTGATTCTTGAAATCCCAAGTTCCTAAGGCCTTTGAGAGAGCAACAATGTGAAATAACTAGTAGAAAATGAATTTAGGCAGAAAGCACATCTGATAATGGTCATTGGCTCTCTTCTGTCATACATTACCCTTTGAAACTTTTAAGATTCCCTCAATCCCTGAAACCTTTATTACATCATTCCTTGCGTGTGCATGTGTGCTAATTTTTATTGATGGTCATTGGCTCTCTTCTGTCATACATTACCCTTTGAAACTTTTAAGATTCCCTCAATCCATGAAACCTTTATTACATCATTCCTTGCGTGTGCATGTGTGCTAATTTTTATTATATCTAAATACAAAATAAAATAGGAATGTTTTTATTTTATTGCTCATTTTAGAATTGTTAGTAATACTATCATTTCCCATCTACACATCAAAGTCTCCACCTCCCGAACTGCAGTCCTTGGAATTAAGAACTTGATGCTTATTCGGCCACCTACAGCCAGTTTTGCCTAAAGGTTGGCCTTATGTGTTTGATTACTTCTACATATTTAAAGCACATGCTTTTTGAGAAGGCACACTACATATTTTTAGAATTTCATCACTCATGGCCACAGCTGGTTAATACCAAACACCACTCATTTCCAAACTTTTAATGACCATTAAAGTAAAATTCTTCAAGTCACAGGACAGATACTCTTATGCTCAATTAATAGACAACATAAAAACAGGCAAAGATAAACAAAAAACAAAGTGCTATACATCTCCACTACTGTAATGTGCTGGCAATAGAGAGAGGCATAGCAAATGTTCCTTCGATTCTTTTCCTCCCTACCCTTTGATGAGAAATGGCGTACCAAAACAGTGTGAATATTCAAACATATGCCTTCCAAAATTTCAACACTATCAAAAATCTGTGGAGGGTAAGTTTATTAAATGGTCCTGCATTGAGGAAGTGCTGATAGCAAAACTGTGGCCTAAATTTCTCCCTTTTCCTCACCCCTTCTCCATGGCCCATTTCCAAGCATTTCCCCCACTATTACACAGATGCCTAAACTTAATGATGTCAGTGCAGGAACAGTGTGAGACCTAATGTTGAGTGTAATCTCTACAGTACTTGAAATATCTGAAGTCATAATAACACCCATAAACTTTCTTTCAAAATTGTTTGAAGCAAACACAGTGCACTACAACGCTCCAGTTCACAAAATGTTTTAATTGTCCATGGTTTCCATATAAGAATCAGAAGCAAAAGCTTGGTTTTAAAAATAAAAATAGTATCTTAACGAAAGCGAAATAGAAACAATTCAAACTGCCTATCTTGATCAAAGTTAGGTTCCTAAGAGATGGTTCCCACATGCAAGAAAAAATGCTTTGCCTTCTTTTGAGTTTGCTTGGCACTCGGGCCCTATTTATAACTTCATATCCTTGGATGCAATGGCAGTTAGCATGTAACTATAATGGTAGAGAGAAGTGGTATTGTGGTAGACATGATCTGAGTGTTAGCGAATGTCACATGATTGTTATTTTCTAGGCTTTATCAAGCCCAGATAAAAGGAAAGTTAAAGGATATGACTTTACAAAATATGTCCTACATAATGATCTTTACAGCCTGAAACAAACTGAGGAGAAATTCAATCCATTAAAATTCACACTTCAAACATCTAAGATTGTTTTTTTATAATACTAAAAACTGCTTTATACGTATAGGCTACTATTTGAGAAAAGTCAAAAGGATTTTTTAGATTACTTGGGTTGGGGATTTTGCTAAAGTAGTTCTTCAATTAAAGTATTCCCTAAATGTGTCACAGAATGCTATAATTCCTGTTTTACACCTATATCTGTTGGCAAATCATTACATAGGGAGGTATTTATTTTGCTGAGTAACTTAACCCAACCTACTTACTGTTCAATTTTGCAGTCCATTGAGAGTAGATGTAAAATAAAACACAACCTGTAAATGATAATATTGCAATGGCCTATGCTCTCTTTTCAAAGACCATCCACATTCATTTCACTTAATACTCACATTTATCCAATGAGGTAACTGTAGAAGACGAATAAAACACAACCTGTAAATGATAATATTGCAATGGCCTATGCTCTCTTTTCAAAGACCATTCACATTCATTTCACTTAATACTCACATTTATCCAATGAGGTAACTGTAGAAGACATCATATTTTCTATGTCTTGGCTCCCTCAATGCTTCCATCTGTCATGTTTAAGGACTTAAATATTAGTGTCTGACAATGATGGTGATGTTGGTGATGACTTACTCCCAAGCACTCCATGAAACTGTATCTTTATACAGACTCAATTCACGGACATATTTCAGCCTCCAGGCTCTTCCCATGCTAGCACGCTGAAATCAAATATTGGTTATGTTGATACCATATATGAAGAATTATTAACCACTCTAGGTCAGGACATTGGCTCTTGGATGGTTGCTATTTTGAGAAATCAGAGTTATGGCTGAGATAATATTAAGTAGGGGTAGAAATACTTAGCACCATCCATTACATTTACTCTGGAATGATCATTTCAGGTCTATCTTTGCCTTTTTCTGCCAAATCATTATCACTATTCCTCACCGGAATAAAAAATAGAGATATAGCTACAAAGACTTTTGAATTTACTAACGACAGGGACGGTTCAGTAGCACAGACTTTAGATTTTCTATTGATATCATTATAATCACAAAATAACCAGGATATGGAATAAAAAGAAATATAAAGAATAAATAGAAATAAGTTGCTGATACTTTATGGTCTAAAGGAGACCTACATATGTGTAATGGCTGTAAGTGATGTAATAGAAACATTGCACCTAGGTCAGCAGGTACAGTGCCTATGAAATCTGATAAGCCCAGTAATACTGAACAAGAAAGAAAAGAATCCATGAAGAGAGAGATGTCGTTTTTTATGTGATGCCATTTCATTAGTTCGGTAATTCAGTTTGTTTTTTTTAAAAAACTGGTTTCATTTATTTAGCAAAATAATAATCTCATTGACTTTCCAGGTTTTTACTGTCATTAGACATAGCATGAGTAAAGTCACAAGCTTTCAGCAGAATTTTAACAAAATTATCTTTATTAACCAAATATCAACAAATGGAAGAGGGAGGGGCTAAGGAATAGCACAGACACACATAAGCATTGTTAAATATTATTGGCATTTTATACACTGTTGAGTATAGTTACACATTAATATGCTCAGTGCATGTCCATGAATCTTACTCACTGGACTCAGGGGCCCATGGCATTCTCTAGAGCAGAGCTTCTCATGTCATAATGAGCACACGATCATGTGGACATCTTGTTAACATGCAGGTTCTGACTACAGAGGTCTGGGCTGCTGATCCAGGGGCCACACTCTAAGTAGCACTGCTCCAGGCAACCCATATTTGCTAAACTGAAGGTCTTAAGAGCGTCTTCATTCCTGTCCCACAATAGAGTATGATGAACAAGATAATTATTTTCCCTAATTAATCTTCTAATGAGGACTTACATTCCCAAAGAAAATTATCCCCATTCTAAACAGATAAAATTATCAAAGTAACTTATGTTGAAGTAAAACTATATGCCATGACAAGCTGTGACCTTGCAATATCCTCAAGGTAGACATTAAGAGAATGAAAGGCTATTTCATAATGGAATCTTCAAAGTGATGAAATGATAGAATTGAAGGCTATCTGCACACTAGAGCTCCATAGAAGTGTAATTTTTTTCAAAGGAGTTTCAGCAATAGGTATCTTGTTTTTCAATCAAAACCCCCTGATCTCTCTCTATATTCAATATCCAAATATGTGAAACAGATGAATGGGAAAGAGAATCTCTTTCCTCAGGCACTGTTCATGTGAATGATGCTCAGACCTATAGGGTAGGTACCTCTGTGAAAGCTCTTCAGTATGAAAACAACTGTTCCAGGAGAAAAGTCCTGCCACCTTAAACTAAACTTGAGGCTAGGGCCTCACACAAAAAGCAAACCACAAAATGAGTCTTTGCTCATCAGTACTGGTTTTAAGCTCAATTAACTCTGTCCCTTCCAGTCGATTTACCACACTGCCAACAGTAATTATGCTTAAATATCATATTTCTGATGTTACTCTCCTGCCCAGTAAAACCTTCAGTGCTTTTTACTGCTTTAGAACACAGCACATTATTTTTTTTATTTTTATTTTTTTTGTCTTTTGTCTTTTGTCTTTTTCTGTGTCCGGCAATGGATCGCAACCCTCAGTGTTGCCCCCGTACCGGACCGGGGACCGGCAACAGGATTGCAAACCTCGGTGTTGCTCCCGCGCCTCGCTCAGCCAGTGAGCGGGAACCGGTCTGTATGTGGGATCCGAACCCTCGGACGGGAGCGCCGCCACGCTTCCCAAG
>NW_007728631.1:19258-40372 GCF_000696425.1 Galeopterus variegatus | reverse complement strand
CGGGACCGCAACCCTCAGCGTTGCTCCCGCGCCTCGCTCAGCCAGTGAGCGGGAGCCAGTCTGTATGTGGGATCCGAACCCTCGGGTGGGAGCGCCGCCACGCTTCCCAAGCGGCGCACTATCCAGCACAGCACATTATTTTATTGGCACAACATTCAAGATTCAGAATTCAGCATGGGTTCTAATTTACACTGTGACACAAGTCTTTTGACTTTTCTGTTTTTGTTTTTTTTTTTCCTTCAACTCGAACTGAAAACATAAAATTGTGTTGAAAGAAATTTAGAAGAAACTAAATAAAGTAAGCTTTTGTCAAAATGATTATTTGGTAAGAAATGAATCTCAAGATTCACTTTTTTTTCACAAACTAGTTGCTTTTTTTTTTTTTCACAAATAGTTACGTTGAAGTATCACTAAGTTTTGTAATCTCTTTTGACTTTTTATTCAGATTTTTTTGGTTGGTTTTGAGGTGTTTTGTACTTGTTTGGTTTTTTTCAATTTTATTCTCATTTAAATATTATTGCTTTCCTCTATTTGTACATCCTATTAAGTTAGTTCAGAAATCAATATACATGTTATATGCAAGAGTTATAGAATATAAACTTAATGGAAGTAAAAGAAAATAAAAATTTGTAAATTATAAAAATATTAATATTATTAGAGCAGATACAGTGGGATGAAAAAGTTGTGAAAGATAGAGGGAAGGATTAAGTAGGATAATCTTTCCAAATAACAAATTCTTTTTTTAAATTTTATTATGTGGTTTGTTGATTCCATTCAATTACTGTTGTTGAAATTACAAAATTATAAAATAATAATCATGATCCTATTATAAGGAAATTGACAAATACAAGAATATTAAAAATTATAAAACTATTCATAGAAAGTCAATCATAAGCGGAACATATTTTTATATACTTCCAAATATATTTCTATGTATATATACATGAATTTATAAAGTGGAGGGTTGCTTTGTTCCAGGCATAAGCTAAACACTTTCCTTATATAAACTTGTATAATCCTTGCAACAACGTTGAGGTGCAAGTATTATTCCCATTAATTTTCAGATGAAACAACTGAGGTTTAGAGAAGTTACAAATTACTTTACTGCATTATGTCATAATTTATTAAACCTATGCTTTAATTTTGGAAATTCAGATTTTTAAAAACTTTTCCACTATCACAAGCAGCTCACAGTAAGAATAAATGTCCAGAAAAAACTTTGAAGTAAAACATTAATGAGAACAAGAACAAAATTTAATTATTATAGTTTTACCAGTTCTTGGAGAAAGGCTCACATCTCTATCTTAGCTTCTTTTTGTCCAGCACAATATTGCACCTTTAATATCACACTCTGGTAAACACTGTTTTTTTGTTTTTTTTTTTTTTTTGCTTGTTGAGTTCCCACAGCAACTCTGTAAAGCAGATACAGTATTCCCATTTTACAGAGGAAAAACCCATGGGTTAGAGAGGTTAAGTAACATGTCCAAGGTCACAGGGCTAGCATATAATGCACTCAGAATATAAGCCCACATCTGTCTTACCGCACAGCTTTTCACAAGCACACCAAATTGCTCCTTACTCCACTGGAGTGTCTCCAAACAACAGAAAGCACAAGCATCAGCCACTGCACCCTCCACATTGAATCTCTGATCCTACCAAAATGATGGTTGTGTCCTTGAAATGCCTAAGAAAACCTATCTTCTGTTTGGATCTAGTCATCTTTAGGTTTGTTTTTAATTTTTCTCTCATCCATGTCCTAGATCGCTGCACCACAGTCACATGCTTTACAAGCTCAGTAAATATTCAAGGGATCATGATTATGGAGGAAATAACGAAATTAACTGTTATCGTTAAATTGTTTTGATCACAAAAATGCAGGCCAAGCCCCTTTTTGGTGTCTTTAAGAATTGTATTCGCTTTTAAGTAAAGGCATTGCAATCAAAAAATGACTTTGGGACTGAAAGCAATTTTGTAATAAAATTTATTTTCCTATTGAATTGATTATTAATCATTAAGTAGTCATTGCCTTTATTTCCTTTTATAACCTTGTAATCCGTCAAAAATTAACTTTGCCACAGCCAATCTCCTTTAGTTAGTATTTTTCTTTCTCTTTACTTTCAGACAATCTGGAAAGTGCCTTCTGGAGGTGCCTTCTGTAAAAAGAATACAACATGATTTTTTTATAAAGCCATTCTATTTACTGTTTTTGTTTTTACATTTTAGAAGTTCATGGCAAAAAATTATAATGAGAAATTGTTAATGTTTAAAATTTTTACTTTGGGAAATTTTGAACAGTTACAAAAGTTAGAAAGTAATATAGTATAATAAACTTTCCTGTACTTATCACCCAACTTCAACTAGTATTAACAATGGATTAAATTTTTTCATCTGTATTCCAACCCACTTTTTTCGTTTTTGAGAAACTATCTTTTAACAGATACCTTTGATCAACTTACATTTTTTTCAATTAATAAATATGTGAACTATTTCTGCACAAATTTTTCTTCCTACTTTTCCCTTTTCCTTCCTTCTATTGCATCAAATTGTCTTCTCATTTTTTGTATATTATACATTATTTTTCTATTCTTCCAGTAACTGTTTCAAAAACTTGTCATTAGCAAAGCCTAAAATTAATTTCTCCTTCTACTGAATACCATTAAAAGATGTAACTCTTATATTCTAGCCCAGATGCTATTGTTTAGTGTTTTATTTTCACTTTGTTTCACACCCTCAGGGAGTTATTATTTTTAATTTACATAGTTGATGTTTATTTTATGTTTACAACTTGTTGCTTCTTTTTTTTCTCTTATTAATTTTATTTTTCTCATGATAATTAGTATATGAAGCATTACACAATGTAATCATTTTTGCAGCCCTTTACCAGTTTCTTTGCTTCTTGCTTTCTTCTTTTTCTCCATCCTGGGTGCAGTTTCCTTCCTGAAAGCACTGCTTTGGTCATTGTCTCAGTGACAATCTTAGAGTGGTGACCACTTGCATTTTTACTTTGTTTGAAAATGCCCCTACTTCAAACTCACTATTGAATGATAGCTTAACTCGATATGTAATTCTATGTTTGTAGTTACTTTCTTTTTAAATTAGAAAATATCACATAAGAAAACTGTGCTCTGGACTGTGGAAGTATCACTGCAGAATGATCTTGAGCTTGTTTTTACCAAGAGCCTCCAGGGTTTCCACGGTGCAGAAAGAAGTTTTATAGTATGTTCTTACAGTTTTTATTCTATTTAGTTGAACAATGTCAGACTCTACAGTTTTATATAACACAAGCCTGTAATTTCAATTTCTCACAGATGACACCTCCACTACCAAAGTTCCAACTAAACTTTTCCCATTTTCTCTAGCAGACGGCCAAAGTCCCGTATCACACAATGGCCCATGGCAAGTCTTCTGTATACTGGAGTGGCAACTAGGACATCACCCTCAATGGCCTGATCTAGTTTGAAACTAAGATGGACTGCTGCAGTCCAACAGTTTCCTCTAAGCTCCCGACTTTACTTTCTCTGTACTTTCTGACACGCATAGATTTATCTTCTTTCCATATGAACTTACCAATGAGTTTTTAACAGCTTTATTAAAATATAATTGACATAATATACACTGCACATATTTCAAGTGTACAATTGTTTGCGTTTGTGTGAGTCTGTGTGTGTGTCTATGTGCAGTGGTATCTCATTATGGGATTATTTTTTTTAAGTAGTTTGAAGTATGACTACATATAATAACATTCACATATTTAGAGTACACAACTTAGTAAGTCTTGACATTTATACCCATGAAATCAACATCACAATTGCATTAGTCCATTTCTGTGGCTTATAACAAAATACCTGAAACTGGGTGATTTATAAAGAAAAACAAAATTTATTCCTTACAGTTTCTGAAGCTGGGAAGTCCAAAGTTTATCTGGTGGTGGCAACAGTGACCCAGGGCTCTCACATTGCAAGATGGTGGAAGCAGAAAGAGCAGAGAGATAGACAGAATCTCTTCTCTCTTTGTTGAAAGCCCTTAGAACCACGCCCCTGGCCACCATTTTTAATCCATTCCCTACTGTGCGGTCCTACAATCTAGTCACAGGCTCCACATTTCAATTACCATGATAGGGACCACGCCCCTGGCCACCATTTTTAATCCATTCCCTACTGTGCGGTCCTACAATCTAGTCACCTCTTCAAGGCTCCACATTTCAATTACCATAATAGGATTTCCCACCTTCTTAACAGTCACCATGGGGACCAAGTTTCTAATACATAAAACTTGGGGGACACGATTCAAGTTTCAGTGAGTTTTGGGGGACATAGTTCAATTCACTACAACAATCAAAATAATGGACATATCCACAGAATTTATTTCTCCCCATTTGTAATCACTTCCTCCTGTGCCTCCCACCAACCTCATAGCAATCACTGATCTGTTTTCCATCATTATAGATTAGTTTGAATGTTGTAGAATTTTATAGCAATTTAGTCATATACTGTGTATTCTTTTCTGTCTGGACTTCAGACTCTCAGTCTGCATAATTATTTTGAGATTCATCTTTATTGTTGCTTGAATTATTCAATAATTTATTCCTTTTTATTATTGAGCACTATTCCACTGTATGATATACAATATTTTATTTATCCAAATACCTGCTCATGGACATTTAGGTTGTTTCCAATTTTTGCCTGTTACCAACAAAGCTGCTATGAACATCCATGTACAAGTCTATATGTTTTCTCTGTTCTTAGGAAAACACCTACAAGTGAAATGACTGAATCATAGGGTATATGTACATTTATAAGTATATGTACAACTTTTTAAGAAACTGAAAAACTGCTTTCCAAAGTATCCATTTTACTTTCGCACAAGGAGTGTATGAGAGATTTGGTAGCTCAACAGCTACCCTAAAACTAGGTATGATCATGCTTTTAAATTTTAGTCATCCTAATAGGAATGTAGTGGTAACTCGAGGCTTTAATTTGCATTTTCCTAATGATTAATCATGTTGAGCATCTTTTCATATGATTGTTTGCCATCCCTATGTCTTCTTTGGTAAAGTAACACTTCAAATCTTTTGCCCGTTTCTTTGTTGGACTGTTCATTTTCTTACTAGCTAGTTTATATATTCTGGACTTAAGTCCCTTCTCAGATATTTTCTCTCAGTTTACAGGTAGTCATTTTATTCTCCTAACAGCATAACTGGAAAAACAAGGCTTTTAATTTTCACAAAGTACACTTTGCCAATTTTTTCTTTTGTGGACTATACTGTTGGTATCATATTTAAGAAATATTTGCTTAACCCAAGGCCACAAAGATTTTTGTCTTAAAAAGTTTTATCATATTAGATTTTGTATTTATGATGAAATTAATGCATTGTTTGCAAATGGATATTCAATTTTTCTGCCACCATTTGTTGAAAAGATATTCAATCTTCACTGAATTTCCTTTGCATTACCAAAAATCATTTGTCTATATACATGTGGATCTATTTCTGGACTGTCTGTTCTGTTCCATTGAGCCATTTGTTTATATTGATGCCATTACATCCTCATTATTGTAATTTTACAAGTCTTAAAATAAGTAAATGTAAACCCTTAAATTTTGTTCTTTTTTGAAGTTATTTTGGTCATTTTACTCATTTGCATGTACATAAAGATTTCAGAACCATCTTGTCAATTTCTAGTAAAAAGACTGCAGAGATTTTTGGCAGGGACAGCATTAAATCTATATAACAATTTGGGAAAAATTGGCATCATAACAATTTTGAGTCTTCCAAGTCATGGGCAAGTTGTATCTCTTCATTAGAAATTTTGAAATTTCTCTCAGCAATGTTCTGTGGTTTTACAGGCCTTGCACATTTATTTGCAGATTTATTCCTAAATACGTGACATTTTCAAAGTATGGTTTGTTTTTAATGTCAACACCCCTTTGTCTATCAGTGTTACATGAAATGGTGCTTGTCTTATAACCTGTAAAATTGATAAAATAATGGTTTTAGTAGCTACTTTTGGTAGGTTTTATGTATATTCTATGTAGATGAGTATGTTATCTAAATAAATATAATTTTATTTATTCCATTATAATTTGGATGCCTCTTATTTGTCCTTCTTGCACTGACTAAAACGTTTAGTGCAATATGGAACAGAAGTGGTAAGAGCTGACATCCATGTCTTGTTCTTGATCTTAGTGGAAAATCATTTAACACTATTAAGTATGATGTTAGCTATATTTTTTTGTACATGTCCTTTATCAGCTTAAGATATTTTTCTCTTTTCCTATTTAGATGAGAGGTATTTATTTATTTATTTATTTATTTATTTATTTATTTATTTTAAAATCAAATCAAAGTTTCATTTTGTCAAATACATCTGGTGAGTCTATTAAGTTGATCATACGATTTTTCTTTTTTAATTTTCAAATATGGTAAATCATACTGACTTTGCAATGTTAAACCAACCTGTCATTCCTGGGATAAAACTCCATTGGTTATAATGTATTATCTTTTCTATATATTGTTTTATTCAATTTCCTAAAATTTTACTCAGAATTTATGATTCTATATGTTCATGAGAAAGAGTAGGCCTGCAATTTTCCTTTCTTTAAGTGTTTTTGTTTGGTTTTAACATTAGTGTACCACTGGCCTTATTAAATGAGTTATGAATCTGGAAGAGTCTGTGTAGAATCAGTATTATTTTATCCATAAATGTTTGGTAGAAATAAGCTTTGAAGCCATCTGGGCTTGAAGTTTTCATGTGAAAAATTTTTTTCTAAAATTTCAATTTCTTTAATTGATACTATTCAAGTTATCTATTTTGTGGTTGTCTAAATAAACAGAGAAAGAACATATTTAAGACATATTTTGTGTTTTAAATAATCTAGACTCAACTTTGTAATTGTACCACAAACCCAGACACAAATATGTAAAATGCTTTTATTCATCAAACCTATTTTATTTCAATGTAAGTACAGAATTAAATATATTTTTTTTCATTTTAATATGAAGCCTTAATTATTTAAAAACAACAACAACAACAAAAGATGAGTTCTAAGCATAAAGTCAATCCCTCTGCTAGTGCTCGAGGTTAGAGTTGTTTCAGTTTCTCATGGGCAATGCACCAAATCTACCGTCATAAATTCCCATTAGTTCACTGTCCTTAAAAATAATTTAAAGTCGACTGTTTGGCAAGTTCCTTTTATAATATTCTTCTCATTCTATTTGTGTTCTTAATATATCCTAGATTGCAGTGTTATGATTCATTCCCTTCACATCTGTTGCAGCCTTCTGATTCTCCTCTCTGAAACATGAAATTTCTTAACTTTGCAGACCAATATCTTTGCAGTCTGATCTGAACACTCTTGGGTGACTTACTCTAGACTCACCAACAAATTAAAGAAACAAAATTGAAACATTCTGTGCATATTAATAATGTCAAGATTTATATTTGTGGCCTAACTTATACTATTTGCCAATTAAAATGAAGAGCATTGTCTTCATGAAAGAACAAATGATCTGTTAATGATTTTAGGCAAGAAGAAATTTATTTTATCTTAATCCAGCCTGAAGAAAAGTATTTCCTTTTCTTTTATGTGGCTTAAATTAAGTAAAAACATCATACTCTGAGCAGAGAGGCCATGGAATGGGTCCCTTGCTATTGTGTGCTGATGTTAATATGGGAGAAAGACTTCATGGCTGGAAGGCATCCATGATATTAAACAGGCCATGGGGCTGTGAAGTGCTGAGAGTGGCCATGCCGAGCAACAGGCCACAGGAATGCAAATCATCCACAAAGCCAAGAGTGGAGCTAGCAGGTGGCCTCGCCCATTCATCTGATGTCAACACACTGTTCAGCTCCGACCCCTTTAACATCTGGGAAGGCCCACTCTAGCTTTTAATTAGGTAGAATACAGGCAACACAGTGTTCCTTCACACAAGAAACCACAGTCAAAAAAGAGATATATTCTATACACTGAGGGTAACTCTCAGTATATAAATAAATATGGGCATTTAACTTAGATTGTGTAGAGGTTTTAGTTTCACAGATTTCCCATACATTATTTTCGCATTTTTAGAAAAAAAATTCTCTGGCTTTTTGGTGACTTACCAAATTTTCATGAGGGGGAAAAATGTGTACTCATATAATTAACATTTTATACTTTTGAAATATTTCTACTTTAAGGAGTTTTGGAATAACCATAACATATTTCAAAAGGAGTTTAAAGAAGATTAACCTATAACAGTGGATAGTGTCAGGGTATGGAATTAAGTCATTTCTGATGTCTGAATCTGAAGCCAAAACCATTTCCAAGTGTAATTCTGCCTGTAAGTGTATTCATATACATATACACCCACATGCATATTGAATATTTCAAGTTATGTAGAACAAGTCACTATCAAAAACTACTCCAACCACCAATTTTTAAGAGGCCTTTTAAGTGTGAAATTTCTTAAGATACCATGTAGAGTAAAGATTTAAATTAAAAAGGCCAACCAAGGTGGTAAGGATTCATAAGATTCATTTAGAATTTTATTACAGAGATTATTTAATTACATTAGTATTTTCCTTCTTTAGATGTCTTTGAAAGGCAAAATTTTACTTTCAGACATAAAAATGTTCCATTTCTTTATGGAAAAGTACTGTTTTTTGTTGGAAATACACAAGTAACTGGTTGACATAAATTCTAAATTGTTAAACAATGGTATAAGCTTTACTAAGAGTCTAGTAAAGTATTAAGAGAACCATACTAAGAACTTCTTGAAAACAGAAATTATATCTTTTATATCAATCTCCATACATCTTTTTCTAACAACAATAGGTACTCAATATGTGCTTGTGGAAGGAAGGAAGGAAGGGCAATTTGATTAGTGCTAAAGATGAGTAAAAATATAAAATAAAAAATGACGCATAGCCATAAAATAAAATAAACAGAGAAAGATGATAGAATGCCCTCCATTCAAAGTCCAAACTTTTAAGCAGATTGTTCGACATTCTACAAAATCCAGTTCTACCTAGATTTTGGATAAATTCCTATTATTCTTTCCTGATAATTTAATCTTCTATCCCTATGTTTTTATTTTACCTTTTTGAATGTACTTTGGAAGTATATATACTTATTAAAGCTTACTTATTAAGAGTATTAATTAATATGTGTAATATATTCTGTTTTGAGTATGGCAATAGATATCCACAAATTTACTATATAGAAATAAACTTTCTATTTCGGAATTCAAGCATTTTTTCAGAAAGATTTTCTAGGACATTACTGGAATTCTTTATTTACTATAAATTGGAACCTATATCATTTATTTATCAGTGTATATTAATAATGTTCAGATGAATAAGAAAGTTGATATTCAACTATATCTTTAACTAGAAATTCATTTTTTGTGTTGAAAATTTATTATACTGTTTAAAAGTGATAAAAATGCCTCCACCAACTTAAATAGAATAGAAAAAATTTTATTAATGCTTTGTAATAAAGGATAATACCTGGTAGTCTGTGTCATTTTTAAAGGATGACAGACCCTTTCAAAGGAAAGGCAGTCTTTCCAATACTTTCTTGCATCCCTTGCTCCTTTCTAGTATTTCATTTGAAACTATAAAAAGAAGGACTGAGGGCCGGCCCGGTGGCGCACTGGAGAGTGCGTTGCTTGGGAGTGCAGCAGCACTCCCGTCGAGGGTTCGGATCCCATGTGGAGACCGGTTCCCGCTCACGGCTGAGCGCAGTGCGGGCACAGCACCGAGGATTGCGATCCCGTTACCGGTCAGTAAAAAAGACAAAAAGAAAAAAAAAAAAAAAGAAGGACTGAAAGTCTTGGGCCATCTCAACATGGTGGAGAAGCAAGTGTTTTGGCTGCATAGTAGCCTCTGAATCCATTCTGGTTTCTGCTGTAGAATCAAGGTCTGATCTGGTCCCTGTCCACCTAGTACAATTACAATATGATAACAAGAGGGAAGTGTTCCTGGAATTAATGACCAAGGAAGAGAGAATGGGATTGAGTGAATAAAAGTAACTTTGGTCTTTCACAGGAACAAGGACAGGACATCCATAGAAACAGAGATTTGGCAAAGTTTTCCTTACATATATCCACAGGATGACAGGTGTGGTAAGTAGAGAGTGTGAAATAGAAAACAAGATCATCAGCTTATAGTTTGAAGGAGAGAAGGGTGTTAAAAATCTAATAAAATGTAATATGACTACAGCAAAAAGGTCTATCTGAGGTTGGTGGTCATTAATTTATTGAGGAACCAACTAACATGGCCATACTTTTCTTCACATTGAGTCATGTGGCAAGCAGTTTAGAGTTGGACCCTGTGAGGAAAATGGAATAGTTTAGTCAGGCCCCCTTGCCTCAGGTCTGGTTGGGGGTAGTGCAGCACATTCTTTGTAAACAAGTTGTGTGTGGGTGGAGTTAGTGTGCATGCATGCCAATGTATCTTTTTAGTTTGCTGTTATGTGTGTTCTTCAGTTTGTGAAGCAGCACTGGATGGCAGAGAGCTCACATCTAAAAATAGAGCATGTTTACTTTGCTGGCAGCTGCTCGGTTTTTCTTTGGACTTTGCTGGTAGCAGTTGAGTTTTTGAGTTTCCCTTTGGACTGCCTACCTCTTAGATGTGTGTGAGTGCTGAATAAAGACTATTCTTTCTTCAACCAAGGCTCCAAGGACCTTTTTTCCAGTTACCTAGTTCATATACCTGTGTGTGAAGGGTTTGTGACCCAGTCTGGACAACGGGTTTGAGGAGTCTGTGAGCTCCAAACCCTAGCCCTAGCTCTACAAACCAAATCAATTATTTTCATTGAACATGTAAACGGTAAAAAAGAGGATCAAGAAAATTTAGAATATACACCAAGAATTTATTGTCTTGACGGGATTTTTTTCTGGATAAGTAAGGAGATCAGGACTAGAAAGAGATATGAAAGAGCAAAAGGTAATGGGATTCGTGGACAGAAAGTTCTATATAGAAGAGTTACTAGAGTTGGAGTATTAAAAGGAGTAAGCTGTAAAGTTAAAAAGGGGAGCATGATTGAAATTATATTTATGCAGTTGTAATAATAATGTCTAAATGTGGCAGTGAGTGTTGGTGACTGGTAAGTAGAGAAGAAAAAGTGATAACTTGACTACATATGAATTCAGAGTTATTATATATTTAAAACATTATAAATTATAATACAAAGGACAAATTAAGAAAAATGCAGCATATATGACAAAAGGCTAATAAATTTACTGAATAAATATCTCTTCCAAATAAATAGAAAAAAATCACAATAAAAATTGACAAACACAGACTTAGGCAGTTCTCAAAATAAGTAATAGAAATTAATAATAAACACATAAAGAACTATTCAAGCAAATTGAAGCATTTGTCAAATTGACAAAAATATTTGTAAATTGTAACAGCCAATGTTGTCAGACTTACAGTAATAAAATCATTCTCATACAATGCTGCTATAAGATTAAATCTGAAATATTTTTTCAGTCATTTTAACAATTGTTTTGAAGAAATCCAAAAAAGTACATAGCCTTTGACTCACTAATTCTGCATCTAGGAGTTTGTTCTAGGAAACAAAAATGCATGTTTCTGATTATTTTTATTTCTGAACTTATCTAGCATTATATTAGTGAAAACATGAAGACACCTTTAAGTCAAAAACACCTTGCAGGAAATGGTTACATGAAGGAAGATAGAACAAATGGTCAATATTTTAACATCATTTTCAAAAAAAATTTTGTAACAATGAAATCATTATTTAAAAAGTGCTAAGGCTTTCTTGCTCATGCTATTCTCATCCTGTAATACTCTGCATCTTCAGGAAATCCTGTACATTCCACCCAGAAGGCGGCTCTCTCTGGCAGTACCCCTGGGTCATGGATTCTCAGCCTCCAAAGCTTCTGGCCACCATTTGGCAGCAGACCGTCTCAAGATTGTCTATTTGCCTTTGCTCCTGTTGAGTTAACACCCTTGGAAGTAGGGAATGGACTCAGCAGCAGCCAGTTGGACCTGATCCAGGAGGAGCAGTGAGGGACAGAGCTGCTAAATTAAGAAGAGAGCACACCCAGGGTCCTAGGCAAGGCCTCAGTCCTCTCTGCCTGGAAGCAGGCAAGACAGCATGCTTGGGATCCTAGGCAAAGAGCAGAGGGCAGTACCCCCTGCCCAAAAGCAGGCAGGAGAGCATGCCTAAAACACCACTTCCACACAGGTGGCCCATCACAGCCACCACTACAGCCATGACTGCCAGAAAAGTGGCTTGATGCCACAGCAGCCGCCATAGCCTCTGTGCAGATGGCTGGCCAGACACTTGACTGCTTAGACACAAGGAGAGTCACCAGCAGAGACTGGAAAAAGAAGAGAACATCTCTCTCCTGAAAGCCCCACTCCAGCATAATAGAAGAAGCAACTGCTCTACCATTTGACCAGACATCAGTGTAGAGATACTAGAAATACAAAATCCCAAGAAAATATGATACCACCAAAAGAATATAGTAATTCTCAAATATCAGATCCTAAGAGCAGAAAACCCTTGAAATGACTGAAAAGGAATTCCAAGAAGCAGTCTTAAGTAAACTCACTGAGATACAAGAAGACTCACTTACAGAACATAATGAAATTAGAAAAGAATTCCAGGATATGAAGGAGGAAAATTACAAAGAGATTATTAACTTAAAAAAGAATATAGCAGAACTCATGAAACTGAAAGATTCACTCAACAAAATAAAAAACACAACTGAGAGCTTAAGCAGCAGGCTAGAACAAACAGATGAAAGAATTTTTGGTCTTGAAGATAGTCTTATTGAAATAAATCAGGTGGACCAAAAAAAAAAAAAAGAATTTTTTAAAAATGAAGAAAATCCAAGAGAACTAGCAGACAATCTTAAGCATACAAACATTCAAATCATAAGTGTTCCAGAAGGGAAGGATAAAGGAAAAGGCATTGAAAACCTATTCAATGAAACAATAATGGAGAACCTCCCACATATAGGGAGAGACATGGACCTTCAGATCCAGGAGGCTCAAAGATCCCAAACAGATTCAACCCAAAAAGATCCTCTTCAAGACACATTATAGTAAAACTGGCAAAGCTCAAAGACAAAGAGAAAATCTTAAAAGAAGGAAGAGAAAAGTGTCAAGTCACCTATAAGGGAGCCACTATCAGACTAAAAGCAGACTTCTCAACAGAAGCTCTACAGGTTAGAAGAAAATGAAATGATATATTCAAAACACTAAAACAAAAAACTGCCAGCCAAGAGTACTATATCTAGCAAAGCTATCCTTCAGAAATGAGGGGAAAATACTGTATTTTCCAGAGAAACAAAAGCTGCAGGAGTTCACCACCACACAACCAGCCCTGCAACAGATCCTCAAGGAAGTCCTGCCTCTGGAATCCAAAAAGTGATAAACACTACAATGAATACACAAGAAAGAACAAAACCCACTGGTAGAACACAAATGCAAATGAGAAAGAGAAAGAAGCTAAATCATTAAAAATCACAGTGACAATGTAATAATGCCCCTACTTTATTTCTGATTTTAGTAATTTTGGTCTTTTTTCTTAGTCAGTCTAGATAAAGATTTGCAAATTTGTCGATCTTTTTAAAGGTTCAACTTTTGATTTTGTTGATTTTCTCTATTGTTTTTTAATTCCCTATTTTGTATATATCTGTTGTAACCTTTGTTATTTCCTACTTATATATGCTTTTGTTTTAGTTAGCTCTACTTTTCCTATTTTCAAGATAGAAGTTTACATTACTGAGTTGAGATTTTTCTTATTTTTAATATAGGTGTTTACAAGTATAAATTTTCCTTTAAGTACTGCATAAGCCCTGCATCCTATAAATTTTTATGATGTACTTTGATCTCTTTCTCAAAGTACTCTCTAATTTACACACATTTGTAATTTTTCTAAATTTCCTTCTGTTATTGTGGTCAGAGAACATATTTTCTATGATCATAGTCTTAAAAAAAGAAAGGAAGAAATTAAACAAGAAACAAAACAAAAAATTCATGGAACATTTTCCATTACCTTTCAATTCTATTTTTCCATGGACTTTTTGGAGTGCCCTTGTTTTTATATTCTGTTTCATTGATTTTTTTATGTAATTTATGTTGCTAAACTTACATATTTAATTTCTGTTCTTGATTTATCTTTATTAAGTGGTCTTGTTAATATGCTTAGAAATTAATTTGCCTTTAAAAAGTTTAATCATTTCTAATTTTTGTTATTTGGGTCTTCTCTCTTCTTTAGCAAGTTACCCTTGCTAAAGGTTTGTCGATTTTATTTATCTTTTCAAAAACTGACTTTTTGTTTCATTGATCTTTTGTATCATTTTTTGGGTTTATATTTCATTTAGTTCTGCTCTGATCTTAATTATTTCTTTCCACCTACTAACTTTGGGTTTGGATTGTTCTTGTTTTTCTAGTTCTTTAAGGTAAAGTATTAGGTTGTTTACTTGCCGTCTTTCCATTCTTCTGAAGTAAGCATTTAATGTGATAAATTTTCCCCTTAGTACTGCTTTTGCCGTATCCCAAGGTTTTGGTATGATGTGTCATTAGTTTCATTAGTTTCAAGAAATTTTTTGATTTCCTGTTTAATTTCTTCTTGGACCCATATGTTATTAAGTAGAAAGTTGTTTAATTTTCGTGCGTTTGTATTGTTTGCAGAGTTTCATTTGTTATTGATTTCTAATTTTAATCCATTGAGATCTGAGAAAATAAATGGAATAATTCCAATTTTTTTTAATTTGTTGAGACTTGATTTGTGACTTAACGTGATCTATCCTAGAGAATGTTCCATGTACTGATAAAAAGAATGAATATTCTGAGGTCGTTGGATGGAATGTTCTGTTGACATTTGCCAAGTTCAATTGGTCTAAAGTATTTTTTTAGATCTTGTGTTTCTCTATTAATTTTTTCCCTAGATGTTCTGTCCAATATTGAGAGTGGGGTGTTCAGGTCCCCTGCTATTATGGTATTAGAGTATATCTCATTCTTTAGGCCTAATTATACTTGCATTATTAGTCTGGCTGCTCCAATGTTGGGAGCATATATGTTTAAGATCGTTATGTCTTCTTGATGGATAGATCCTTTTATCATTATATAATGGCCTTCTTTATCTCTTTTTATGTTTTTTTTTTTGTTTAAAGTCTATTTTATCTGATATAAGAATAGCTAAAGAACAAAAATAAAAATAAATAAATAAATAACAAAAGTTTATTCATCTTCCTAAGTTGAAATTAATTTGATATTCCCATTCTTTTGGAAGGCTTCATAGAGCTAAAATGAAATATGTAAATAAGTTTTACATCTCCAGTTTTTGTGAAATTTGAAGCCCTATTTTCTACAGAGTATTTTGTTATTCATCTATTATTCAGTTTATGTATTTGTTATTTGAGCAAATAAATGTGCATATACTTGTTATTTAAAAAATGAAATATAATAAAAAGGAATATATCAGAAAAAATAAATAAATAAAAATAAAAGAGGAACTAATTTTCCTCATAGCTCCCTACACCCACCCCTCCTAAAAATAGTACTAAGTAACAAAAGCAGCCTACAAAATGATGCATACATAGTTTGCTCTTCAAATAATTATGTATTCTCAAGCATGTGTGTGTGCGTTTGGAGGCATTATGTGTGTATACAATGGCATGCATAAAGCCTGGCTGTTACTAGTGCTTATCTCTGAATGGTGGATGACTTAAAAATGCTTTTCAATAGTATTCATTCTTCACACCATATGAGAACACTCAGCTACAGTTTGAGAGCAGTCAACATGGAAGAAGAAGAGATGAGATACAAGGTTAGAACAAGGGAGTCTTGACATCATTTAGGTTCCTGATCCAATCATGCATGACTCCAGTGCCTATTGCCCTTCCCACAATTTTGTTGAATATACAAATATGTTACTCACACTTTATTTTTGTTCATTTTGTTTACTTTTGTTTTTCCTTATATAAATTTAAACTGGGTTTCTATCACTTGAATCAAAGAGTCATATTGAGAATTTAATATAACCACTTACAGATTACATGGCAATGAATTCTTGGCACATAAATCTTTGTTCTAATTTTTCCCCATTTCTCATAATAGATTCCTAGAAAAGGACTATATTTGTCAAAATCTTACTGGCTGCTGTTGCAGTTAAGAAAACTATGACATAAAGATGTCATCCAGAAAAACCAGCCAGCCCTCTGGGCAGGAGTTAAAAGGATGACCATATGTGGGTATGTCCACCATTTCTAAGTTCTGGTCCCTAGTTTTGAAAGTCATGAAACTGGATTTTCATTAGTGAACACAAGGTTCAGAGAAAACGTATCAACCCATCGTAGTAGGAATGACAATTTATGAAGTCAGAACTATTACCTTCATTTCAATGAAATATTTGACCAGCATGACTATGTCCACAGGGGAGCAAAATCCTCCCCTTCTCCCCTTGGTCATTTGGCAATGTCTGAAGACATTTTTGGCTGTCACAGCTAAGGATTACTACTGGCATCTAGTTAGTAGAGGCCATGGATGCTTGCTAAACACCCCCTACAAGACATAAGACACCGCACCCTCATGACAAAGAATGATCCTGCCCCAAATGTCTATAGAGCCAAGATTGTGAAACATGCAATAGAGACACACGCTTGCCAGTAATTCAGACATTTTTTCTAACTTATTATCTTCTTTTATGGAAAGTACTGGAGACATGTTAATACTTTTTTTCACCTCTATGTTCCCTGTTTCTAGGCTCCATTTATCATCTCAATACTGATGCCTACAAACGGACAGTTAATTGGATTATAGGTTTCTTGGTTCCAAACACATTCCACCCCTGCCTCCCTAGAATTATTACCAGGTCAACTTAATTGCAGTGTTTCATTTACATAGAAAAGTTGGATCAAAGGATATGCATATTTCAGTTTTTTCAGAAATTGTCATACGGTTGTATCAGTTTGCACTCCTTCCAACAGAGTTTTACTCCATCACCTAAACAACACTTGACATTTCCAAACTTTAAATATTTGCCAATCTGGGTATGAAGTAGTATTTTATTATTGTTTTGATAAGCATTTTTGTGAATTTTAGTGTGATTGAGAGTCTTTTCAATAGTTTATTAACCATTCTGGTTTTCTTTTTTACAATTTGCCTATGATATTCTTCATTCATCTTTCTATTCGTCTTTTTTTTTCTTTTTAGTGTTTCTTATTAACATGGAAACCTTTATAGTTTCTTAGAACCTATTTTTTCTGTTTTACATATTGCAATATAATTCAATAACTTTTTTATGATTGAAATTCTTATCATTTGAAAGGAAGTTTAGATAGTCTTCATTTTTAGTCTAAGAAAATGTGTACCTGAATGTTATCTTCAAAAAATACTACTCCCTAATAGTTTACCAATGTCATAGAATCACAAATAATCACCCAATATTATGTTTGAACAGCTTTTTCACTTTTAGTAAACATGTTCTAATTATAACACATTCTTCTACCTTTACATATGTATATCTCAGGGAACCTTTTTTTTATTATTAAGAATATTCATGAGATACAAAGCTAATTGTCACCTTTCGTGCCCATGATGTGAGGGCCAGATTCATACTGGGGGCATACTCATTACCAGAAATTACTTTTGTATCCTTTGTCCCCTTCCAATTATCCCCCAACCTCCCTCCCCATCCCCCTCTCCCCTCCACTCCTCTTTGTAGCCCTAGGAATGTTCCCTCCCTCTGTAAGATCACTGCATTGCTATGGTCTTTCTTTCCTTCCTTCCTTTCTCTCTTAGCTCCCACATATGAGTGAGCACATGTGGTATTTATTCCTCTGTGCTTTGCTTGTTTCACTCAACATAAGTTTCTCCAGGTTCATCCACGTTGTTGCAAATGGGAGTATTTCATTCTTTTTTATGGCAGAGTAGTATTCCATAGGTATATATACCACAGTTTCCTTATCCAATCATCCATCGATGGACTTTTAGGTTGGTTCCATATCTTGGCTATTGTAAACAGAGAGCTGTGATGAACATGGGAGTGCAGATACCTCTTCGACATGATGATTTCCATTCCTCTGGGAATATACCCAGAAGAGGCATTGCTGGATTGTACGGAAGATCTATCTGTAGTTGTTTGAGAAAACTCCATACTGTTTTCCATAATGGTTGTACTAATTTACAGTCCCACCAACAGTGCAGGAGTGTTCCCTTCTCTCCACACCCTTGCCAGCATTTGTTATTCACTGTCTTTTTAATTATAGCCAGTCTAACTAGAGTGATTGCCTTTTCAACAAGTGGTGCTGGATATCCATATACCAAAGAATGAAACTAAATATGTGTCTCTCACCATACACCAAAATCAACTCAAAATGGATTGAAGACTTAAGTATAAGACCTTAAACTGTAAAATAACTATGGGAAAATATAGGTGAAACACTTCAGCAATTAGGTCTGGGCACAGGCTTTATGAACAAGAGCCTGAAAGCACAAGCAGCAAAAGACAAAATAAACAAATGGGACTATATCAAACTAAAAAGCTTCTGCACAGCAAAGGAAACAATCAACAGAGTGAAAAGACAACCTACAGACAGTGAGAAAAGAAGACACTCTTCTTCTATGAGGACTACCCATTTCCTTTCTTACCCTCCACATGGGATACTCACAATCCAAACCTCCACGCTCTATGCCTCTGGGCTGTCTCCTGGCCAATTTCCTCCACATTCTATGCCTCTGGGATGTCTATAATCTCTCAGCCTCCAGGGAGACATTAAAACCTGAATGCCTCATTTTCTACTGAAATCAGGTTTGGCCTAAGAACAAACTAGACAATGGATCCCAGTGGCCAGAAGATGGCACTCTCGATTTAGATACTCTTAGAGATTTAGACAATTTTTGTCACCAAAACAGCAAGCTGGAGAGATTCCTTATGTTCAAGCCTTTTTTCTATCTCCAGCTACAATCCTTCTCTCTGTCAAAACTGTCTTATGTCTCAAATTCCCCTAGCTCATCGCACAACCTCTCCTTCTGAACTCAGATCAATCTTCTGATCCGTCAGACCACCTCCTTATGCTCCAGATCCTCCACCAGCCCCTTCACCTTTTCTCTCTCTCCGTCTTCAGCTACCCAACCCCTTTCCTTCCCCCCACTTCATCAGGTGACAACCCCACCTCAGCTCTGGCTCCTTTATACCCCCTCTGTGAAGTGGCTAAGATGGAGGGAATTATCCAAGTCCATGTCCCTTTTTCTCTTTTGGACCTTTCCCAAATTGAAAAATGACTGGGATCCTTTCAGTCTGACCCAGACACAAATCCATCCCTGAAGACAGGGAGCAGGTCTGGATAATGGTCCAACAACAGGCAGATGAGGTACATGCTCAAAATAATAGTCAGCCAATGGGAGCCATTGCTGTACCTCACACAAACCCAAATTGGGACTACCAAGCTGGCCATGGGGATCAGAATATCTGGGATAAAATGATCACACATTTTATTTATGGCTTCCAAAAGCCTACTCACAAGTCTGTCAATTATGACAAGCTTAGAGAAATCACACAGAGATCCACCAAAAATCCCAGCAAATTCCTAACCCATCTCTCTGAGGCCCTACTTAAACACGCACATATAGGTCCAAACTTCCCTGCAGGCAGGGCCCTCTTACACTCTCATTTCATTACCCAATCAGCCCCTGACATTCCAAAAAAAGAAAAAACTAAAAAAACTAAACAAACTTGAGGATGGTCCAAATATAACCCAGCGAGACCTCCTCGACACAGCTTTCAAGGTTTTTAACAATAGGGAGGAGGAGGAGAAGAAAGATCATTACTAAAGAGATCAGGCCAAATACCAGCTCCTGGCTAATGCCATCTGTGGCTCACACACTCCAAAGCCAGCTGCCTCAAGGGGCTAGCCACCTGGGAACTGCTTCAAATGTAGTCAACTGCGCCACTGGGCATGGGCCTGCTCTGACTCCAGGCCTCCAACCGGGCCCTGTCCTCACTGTAAACAGCCAGGTCACTTGGGGGTTTTCTGTTCCATTAGCCAGAGAGGGAGCAGCCCAGTTCCCAACCCACAGCCTTTGGCTTCACAGCCACCCTTATTGGAACTTCTTGGATTTGCCCAAGAGGAGGACTGACAATGCCCAGGGCCCGAGGCCCCCACAGAGATCACCAAGCGTGAGCCCAGGGTAACTCACCTTGTAGCAGGTAAGCCGATCTCTTTTGTCATCGATACAGGGGCCACTCACTCTACTCTTCCTGAATATGCAGGACCAACAACCCCGTCCTCTATCACAATAGTAGGGGTTATGGGATCAGAATACTGCCCATGGATCACTCAACCCCTTTCCTGCACCATACATCACACCCAATTCACACACAAATTTTTAATAATGCCTCAATGCCCAACCCCATTACTGGGACAGGACATTCTTTTCAAATTCAAAGCCACTCTTACCCTAAACACTTTAACTCCAACTACAATATTCCTATTACAGGCCACCCCAAGACCTGGCCCCTGAGGCTTTCACTTTCCCCTCCCCCTTGGACAAGGTTAATCCTGTAGTATGGGACACTTCTTCTCCCTTCATTGCTATGCACCATTCCCCTATCCTTGTTAAACTGTGGAACCCCTCTTTGTTCCCTAATGTCCCACAATGCCCCATCACTAACCAACACCTAATAGGCTTAAAACCCATCATACATAAACTCCTTTCTTCTCATCTCTTATGACCTACCTACTCGCCTTTTAATATACCCATCCTTGCAGTTATAAAGCCTAATGGCTCATACCATTTAGTACAGGACTGATCCTGACACACTCTGGTCATGTCCAAGATGGCACCGGTCATGTCCAGAACCCATCACCTACTATCTGTCATGTAACAGAAGAAAAATAAAAAGACTGAAATATGATAAACAACATGGAAAGAGTATATTATTATTCTTCACTAATTCATACATATTTACGTTTTCCATAAGAAAAGCAAAGATATGTTAAATACAATAAACATATTTTAGAAACAATTCTCCTCCAATGATTTTTGCTATTATGACATTAGGATGCTATGTTTCTAGTTCTAAAGGTTATATTCAGATCTTCTATGTTATCCTTATGCTAGTTCAATCAAATTATAATAACTTTAAAAT